>NC_085988.1:3401055-3701055 GCF_030014385.1 Trichomycterus rosablanca | reverse complement strand
AGATTAACCTCAAGAAGCAGGAAGTTCTCAGACACAACGATGGAGACACACAGAAAACAAGTGGATGTGAGTCAAACGAGGACCAAAAGACAGAAAACAACCCAAGAACCTCCTCACTGCAACAGACAGTTTCAGCCCTACCAACCCAGTCCAACCCGTCCATCAAAAAGACCATAAAACCTGAAAATGACCCGGTCGCCATCACATCTCCATCTAGACCCTTGTTCACCATCCGGAGTGCCTCTGGAGGACCAGGAAGAAAGGGCACCACTATTACCATTACTCCCAAGAAATTTGGCTCCATAGAAAAATCTCCGTCCCCTGTAACATCTCCTAAAACTCCAGATATCACTTCAGATCAGCCCAGGAAACGGTTTCCAACTGTGGAGGAGATTGTGGTGATTGGTGGCTACAAGAACTTGGAGAGATCCTGCCTGGTGAAGAACAGAGGGTCGCCAAAAACGGTAAGCATTCATCAGAGTGTGGTGATTTACTGTACTGCATAGTTTAGCTTAGCCTCAGTCCAAACAAGTTCATTTAATCTCAGAGATGCCAAAGGTGGAGAAGAGAGGGTCACTGTGCCCAACATACTGTCCAAAAAATATGTGGACTACCTCTAAATTATTGAGTACTTAGGCTTTCTACACTGATCAGCCATAACATTAAAACCACCTCCTTGTTTATCAGCTCCACTTACCATATAGAAGCACTTTGTATAGTTCTACAATTACTGACTGTAGTCCATCTGTTTCTCTGCATGCTTTGTTACCCCTTTTCACCCTGTTCTTCAATGGTCAGGACCCCCACAGAGCAGGTATTATTTAGGTGGTGGATCATTCTCAGCACTGCAGTGACACTGACATGGTGGTGGTGTGTTAGTGTGTGTTGTGCTGGTATGAGTGGATCAGACACAGCATCGCTGCTGGAGTTTTTAAACACCTCACTGTCACTGCTGGACTGAGAAAAGTCCACCGACCAAAAATATATCCAGCCAACAGCGCCCCGTGGGCAGCGTCCTGTGACCTGTGATGAAGGTCTAGAAGATGGTCGACTCAAACAGCAGCAATAGATGAGCGATCGTCTCTGACTTTACATCTACAAGCTGGACCAACTAGGTAGGAGTGTCTAATAGAGTGGACAGTGAGTGGACACAGTGTTTAAAAACTCCAGCAGCGCTGCTGTGTCTGATCCACTCATACCAGCACAACACACACTAACACACCACCACCATGTCAGTGTCACTGCAGTGCTGAGAATCATCCATCACCTAAATAATACCTGCTTCTATATTGTAAGTGGAGCTGATAAAATGGACAGTGAGTCTAGAAACAAAGAGGTGATTTTAATGTTAAATGTAACCAGGCGTATTTGTTGATTTTCTAGCAGTTCCTTGCTGAGCGGCCTTCAGGTCATGTGATACAGGGCAAGTTTTACAGTTAGATAGATGCTTTTATTGCTGTTTCCTCCAGCATCTTCACAAGGTTGTTTGCTGGTGTTCTTGGACTGATTAGTATTTTTCTCACTGTACTTTCTGATGGCTGCGTGTGGTCTTTAAGTTTTCATAGTATTGTTTGAGCAGATGAAGGTGGTACCCTCAGGCATTTGGAATTTGCTCCCAGGGATGTACCAAACTTGTGAAGTTCCACAATTCTGTCAAAGCCAATAATGTAGTTTTCTGGAATTTCCCAAGCTAAATAAAGGCACAGTCAACTTGTTGATGAGGCATAACATTATGACCACCTGCCTAATATTGTGTTGGCTCATACACAACAAACTGTGCTGCTCTGTGTATTCTGACACCTTTCTATCAGAACCAGCATGAACGTCTTCAGCAGTTTGAGCTACAGGAGCTCGTCTGTTGGATCGGACCACACGTGCATCAATGAGCCTTGGCCGCCCATGACCCTGTCGCCGGTTTACCACTGTTCCTTCCTTGGAGCACTTTTGATAGACACACCCCACAAGAGCTGCAGTTTTGGAGATGCTCCGACCCGGTCGTCTAGCCGTCACAATTTGGTCCTCGTCAAACTCGCTCAGATCCTCACGCTCGCCCATTTTTCCTGCTTCTAACATCAACTTTGAGGATAAAATGTCACTTGCTGCCTAATATATCCCCCCCACTAACAGGTGCCGTGCTGAAGAGATAATCAGTGTTATTCACTTCACCTGTCAGTGGTCATAATGTTATGCCTCGTCTGTGTACATTCTTGCTTGATACAACACTTTTTTAGGATAAAAGCATTCGATAATGCTGTAAATGTAATGTAAATGGAGACTAGCCTGTCTGCCTCTCATCTACTGAAAAACTATGACTGAATACAATCTAAGCGATTGAGAGTTAAGGGTCTCGCACAAGGGGCCAATAAGTGGCAACCTTTTCATTACTAGTCCAGTACCTTAACCACTTAGCTACCACTGCCCTGCCCTACTCCTGCAACTCTAATTACAAAATCTTACCATTGTAAGTATAATTGCTGAAACTGGACGTTCTTCAAAAAAAGATGGGACGGAGGAGAGTAAGACTGGAATGTGTTGAATGCACATCTGGTTTTAAATAAAATGTAAAAGTGTATAGTTTATAAATCACTGCTTTCTGGCTACTGGACTTGAGGTTGTACATCTAGTCCTCGATATTAACACACACACACACACACACACACACACACACACTCAGCTGTAAAAAAAAAAAGATTAAGCTTTACTATCACGCAGTTACAGGTAAATCAGTAACACACACATGCACACACACCTAAACACTTTAATCTTGGTTAAGCTTTACTATAATAACACAACAGGTAAAGGGGAACACACACACACACACGTATACGCTCATAAATTCACACATCTCTTACACACAAGCTCAAACATCCAAACACACATATACACACACACACGTCAACACACCTTTGGACAGTGGTTAAGAGCTCGAATCCAAGCTCTGCCATGCAGCCATTCCTGCATTTCAGACCTGCAACTTATTACAAAGTGTAAATGCTTTACTGTCCCAACATTTTTTGGAATGTTGCCGTTCCTTTTCACCACTTAAAAGAGGTTTTGGCACTGAGGAGAGCGAGTGATTTAGTGTTTCAGCTTTTCTTTTGTCCTATTCTTCCTGCAAACAGATCGTATTGTAGAGCTTGATAAAGGTTTGATAAACTAATCCCTCACCCATGTGGTTATATCAGCTAGTGTTGAGTGGAGGTTCTTGATGCCGTGCCATCTGAGTGACAAATTCAAATCAAATTGGTGGCAAGCCAGATCTTCCTGTCCAACATTATAAAAAGCTTTTTTTTTTCACACATATGGGGCTGTTATAGCTGCAAGAGAGGTTACATTTGGCCATTAAATGTGCAGGTTCGCATTGTGTCTCATCACCTTCGCTTGTCTTACTAACCCTGCCAGAAAATACAGGATTTAATTGGTGGAATTTTTCAGATGGATTTTCTTCCCCCATCCATCAGCAGGTAAACACAACAGGAAAGGGTCTTCCCTAAACTGTTGCTGCAAAGTTGGAAGCATATTGTTTCCTTTATATAATTAAATTGTGTTTCAGCCACAATAGCTGCTAACAAGAAAAATGTTAGGTTCATACTAAACCGTATAAATATAAAAATCCCAGAGCCCTGACCTCAGCCCCACTCCACAGCTCTGGAATGACATGGAACATCAATTAAGGCTTTCTTGACACACATCAATTCCCAGCAATACAAATGCCCTTTTGACTTAATGGGCACAAGTTCCCACATAAATACTTCTAAATACGTCTTGTGAATATTATTCTCAGGGGAGTGGCTGTTCTAGCTGAAAAGATCACACAGAGGTCACATTTTAATACAATTTGTTGTTAAAATGGGACGTCCAACAAGCACACGGTCAGGTGTCCAAATACTTTTGACAGTATAGCGTAGCAACCATGGAGACATCAAAGTTCTCAAGTCATCTCTGGACAGATGCACCACACAAGATTTGCTAATGTACAAACAGGTAGTAATAAAAATATCTGAGAGGCCATCAGTCACCTGAAAAGAGGTGCAGCGCCAACGGTCATTCATTCATCCAGTGCCACCAGGAAACCCTGGATTACATTTACAGCACCTAGACGCCTTTATTCGAGCCCGAGCAACTGAGGGTTAAGGGCCTTGCTCAAGGGCCCAACAGCAGCAACCTAAAAGTGGTGGGGTTTGAACTAGCAACATTTGGATTACTAGTCCTGTGACTTAAACACTAGGCTACGGCTTGCCCTGGATTAGCAGACTGTATAGGTATTACTGTATACCTGCTTTCTGTTCCGTTCACATTCACCAACCAATCCACCTTCTGCATCTTTGCAAGGTGGAAGGAAAATGGAGTACTCAGAGAATACTCATACAGACTGACACTAGGAGAACATTTAAAACTTCTTACAGTCAGTATTTGGAGGTGCAGCATCCACGTTGCCTGCTGTGCCGGGTCAACATGCACTCAGATTTTTTCTGAAGGATTCACCACTTCATGTTTATAGCTTGTACAACATAGTGACGTGTAGAGGCATCAAGTGAATCACCTCTGATTCAGGGCACTGAGAATTAAGAGTCGACTCAAAGAATCAATTCTGTTTGAAATCGGTTCTCAGTCCTGTAACTGTGAACATAGTTGTTAGGTGTAGGTCAGTGAATGTGAGTGTGTTGTACCACTACACAACTGAGGGCAGTTTAGAGAGGTTAGGAGGTTAACACACATTACATTAGTAGTACCCCGAGAAACCGTGATGTGGCATGGCACAGCGGCTCGGTGGGTAGCACTGTTGCCTCACAGCAAAAGGGTCCTGGGTTCGATTCCCAGGTAGAATGGTCTGGGTACTTTCTGTGTGGTGTTTTCATGTCTTTGGTGTGGGAGGAAATCGGAGCACCCGGATGAAACCCTTGTGAATGTGTGCGTGCGTTGGTAAGGATTGAACCCATGTCCTTAGGTCTGTGTTACTGTGCAGCACCAGCACTACCGGTTACCCCACCGCGCCACCATGTCACAGATAACGAGGAACGGACTCAGAATGTCTGTGTAAGATGTGTAAGCTGAAAGCAACATAACAACATAACAATAGATCAGCTTTATTATCGCGGTCTTCTGTGTGGCTCTTTGTTTTTATGAGCATGTGACTTCACACAGTGCAGTCGCTACTTCCTTTACACAGCTTCACTTCCTGTTATACACAGTGAGAGAGAACGGCACGTTAAAGCAGGTCAAATCAGAGCGCTGTGGTTTTAATTGAATTTTGCAGAGCGTACGTGGTACCTACAGTCAACAAGCACTTTACCACTGATGATATATAATATAGCTGAAACGATCACATACAGGTCCCTCTGTTTTAATACCATTTGTTATTAAAACATTTGACCATGTCTGGGCGCCGATGCCGCTGTTCCGGTTCATTTCAGAGCTGTTGAGTGGGGCTGAGGTCAGGGCTCTATGCAGGACACTGGAGTTTCCGCAGACCAATGCACAGGGGCACATTCACACTGAAACAGGAACAGAAAAAGGCCTTCCCTAAACTATAGCTGATTTATAAACCTGTTAGCAGTTGTTGTGACTGAAACAGGTGAATTCAAAAAGGAAAAGGAGTGTCCCAATGCTTTTGTCCATATAGTGTGTTTCCATTAAAACAGAACCAGTTACACTAAAACAATTCTACTGTATCTGCTGCTCTCCACTGTTTGCTCCAGTTATTAATACATGTCTCTTTGTTACTGGACTCTCGTTTCCTCTTCTGTTTGGGGTGTTTTTCTGGCTTTAAGGTCGACAATTTTCACCCCTCCGCCTCAAGAAAAGCACAACAGTCAGTATCAGGTGTAATTTATATGATGAGCTACAGATTTAATGGATTAAACGGTAACGTCAGAAGCAAAGTGAGCACCGACTGCTGTTATAAAATGTAAATATTATTCACATACGCAGTAACATTAAATTAATTTACCGCATATTCCCGCTTGTTTGGAAGCTGGGGTCAGAATGCAGGCTCAGAACCCCTGGAGCTGAGAGGATTATGAGCCTTTCTCAAGGGCCCGATACTGACTGTATGGCAGAGCAGGGATTTAAACCCACAACCTGTCAGTTGGTAACCCACAGCTCTAACTACTAGGCTACCATTGTCCTATCACTTTAAAGCAGAGGATACAAACGGGTGGACCGCGGTCCGGAAGCTGTCTCAGAAGGACCCGGACCTACAGCCAAAACAGAAAGTTCAGATTTAAAACCTGACGGAGCGCTTCTATTTTAACCGGTTTAGTGGATGATGAAACGCACAGACCAAGTGCATGCGAGTTCCCACGTGACACTCAGCCAATCAAGTCTGTGCATTCCAGGTGGTAAACGTTGCAACTCCAGAGGTGCCAACTCCTCAGTAAGGAAAGTAGCTATTGGCTGTCCTAAAAGTCGCTAGAAGTCGCTAAATCGCCTAATTCGCATAAGTATTCAGCACGTGACGTCATCTGTGGGCGTGTCACAGTGTAGAGGTTTAAGTGCAGGCAAATGAGAAACTGTAAAACCCTTGTGCGTTGTTCTTTCTTATTTTAAAAGTTCATCTGATTACATTTTAAGCCACTGATATTTTCAAAGTGATATGAGACAACGTGAAAAATAAAGCTCAACGTGACTTATTGTACTAAAACAATGACAGATTAATTTGGGCAGTACGGAGCGCTTATAACCAGTACAGAGCACTTATAACCAGTACAGAGCACTTATAACCAGTATAGAGCCCTTATAACCAGTAGCTCGACTCTCCCGACTCAAGAAGCCGATTTTCAGAACCCTGAGCTGCAGAACCACCACGCGTGAGGTTAATACAGCTGAACACAGATACATGTGGAACTTTTGGACTGGATTTGTTGGTTATTTCACACAAATGGATGTTGATGTTGTAGAACTTTAGTGATGTTAACCGCTCACGCCGAGCAAATCAGCTATTTGCGTCGAGGGTCACGGTGAAAGCGAAGTGCAAAGCGCTAAAGAAAACAACAACTACGACAAACACGTCTACGTCTTCTTATCACCAAAAGTTATTCGATGCTTTTTGCATATGAACGAACATCTGTAACAACAGCACAAATGCTCGCACATAACCTACACGCTCCGCCATCACGTCACTACTCTTTACTCTCGTTGTGTAACGTCCACCGTTGATGGTTCCCAAAAACTGGAAATGCGGGTTGTAAGACTGACCGCCTGTGAGGGCTTTGGGACGGGGGAGAAGGTCACGGCAGCACCCGCTGCTCGTTAAGGACAGTAACTGCAGAACGATATGTGCTTTCATGTCTGAGTCTCCAATAACACCAGAAAAAGTCGCTAGATTTGTCGCTAGCCGCTTTAAAAAAAAAAAAAAAAGTCACTAGAGGGGTCTGAAAACTTGCTAAATATAGCGACAAAGCTGAGTTGGCAACACTGTGCGACTCTACAGGGCAGACAGATGAGACAGTTAGAGGCAAGTTACAAATGAAAAGAAAGAAAAGGAAGATGTAGAGACTGTTATGAAGAAAGGATGAAGCGGATTCAAGATGCAGAGAACAAGGTAATAATATTAAACACAAACAAAAAACGGGAACATAAAACAAGTCGGGAGAACCCCGACTGAAGCCGCTGACGGCGCAGAGTGAAACTGCATGAAAACTGCAGAGTGTAGCCGCGAACCCCGATCGCTGAAGTGTGAGGCCGCGGAGCTATCCACTGCGCTATATAGTGCCTTAGAGCTGAGAACGAAAATGCGCTTCTAAAGCGCAGACGAAATTATACGCCGGAGAGAACCTACCGGGTACAAATGAAACCGAAGATCGCCGGTGGGTGATTCGGGACACAGATCGGAGTGGTAACCAGAAGAATTCGCCGGGAGACTCCGATCTCAAAAAATACACAAAAAAGGTAATAAACTAAAGCAAAACAGTCACGCGTATTGCAATGTGGGACGACTGTATACGGGACGGGAACGTCCGGAAAAAGGTAACAAAAGGCTTGCAGCTGGACGATTCGGCAAACCAGATCGGAGCTGACACCAGAAGCGATCTCTGGGAGGAACCGATCTGTGGAGAGAAAAATAGAAAATGATTGACTATGCACGTCGCGATTAGAACCGGCATTGCGGGGTTCACAGCCGGTATTGCTACCCACTCGGCTATGCCGGGTGAGGGGAGACAGTGCGAACAATGGGCTAAGAATGCCGTGTTGTAGAGGGGTGCTGCTATGATTAGCCGTCTGCTAACTAGGCAGGGAGTGGCTAATAAACACGCCAAAATGAAACACAGCACGAGGACTGCGCGGAGTCACACCAACTTTCCCTTGTCAGAAGAGGAGAAAACCAACAGGTCCCTGTTTACCCCAGTCTTTCAACTTACTAGCCCGAACGCCCTTTTAGCGCCCGGGTATACCTTACTTTCCCTAAAAGAGAGGACTGGCGCAGCAACCAGAAAAGCAAACAAAAGGTGTGACGCTTACTTAAATAGGCGAGCAGCAGCTGCAGGTTGTCAGCCCTAATTAGCAGACCTCCTACAAGAGGTCTTTGTTTGAGACTTTCTGTAATTCCTGCGACGCTGGGAGCTAGAGATAAGTTCGCCAGCTGCCACAGGAACCCTAATAGAGACAACAGAGATTTAAACGACCGCGCTGGATAAGGTTGAGAAGAAGACGAGTGAGACAGAAAGGGAAAGAAAATAAGGAACAAATGGCGCTCTCCAAAAAAAGAAAAGTGTACAGTCAAAATAGAGCATTTAATCCGGAATGGAGAGACTCGTTTCTGTTCATATTCCACTGAAAGCACTAAACTAAACCAGTGTGTCTCACATGTTATTAAAAGTACCAGTGTGAGACGCCATTATGAGACAAAACATAAAGGTTTTGAACAAACATACACACTCAAATCTGTAAGATCACAGAAAATAAGTCGTCTCAGAGCCCAATATAAACGAAATATCGCTCCAGGCTCACCAGTGACCCCCTCCACACGTGTATGAGAGTGACCCCGACTCCATTCACGCCCAGGTTTAAAATCCTGGCAGGACAAGCGAAAGCTCACTGAGCGAAAAAATGGGGGAGTTGAATATAAGAGGGGAAGCGCTTTTTCTGAGCGCTTTATGTGAACTTTATTTGAACATGCACAATTTTCACATTTTATTTAGTTTCGCTTATTTTGAAATAATAATAATAATCCATTTTATTTATGGCGCCTTTCAAAACACTTTACAAGGACACCTTACAAAAGCAAGAAAGTAACAGACATTAAAATCTAATAGAGAAATCAATAAGATAAATACAATAAAATCAATCCAATCTCTAAACAGTCAAATGTAATCACTGTTAAACAAATACCAATCAAGTTCGGAAGATTAGTAGTAGGCTAGCTTGAAGAGGTGAGTTTTAAGTTGGGATTTAAAAGTAGAGAAAAAATTGATAGTACGGATATGAATTGGGAGGGTGTAGCCCGACTTTTATTTAGTAAATGAGGGAACGTTATACATATCGGCACTCATACATATATGTTTAGTTCTATGTTACGTGACAGTAAATAGGTATTGATTACATAGTCAGGTATTGATTACATGCAGACGTTGATACATCTACTAGGCTACTTAATATGTATATCACACTAAACAGTTAGACATTATGATCTTCCGGACCTTTGCTTCAAGAAAATCTCTCTAACTGGACCTCTTTAAATTTTAGTTGAATACCCCTGCTTTAAAATATTTGGCTGACCATCACCTGACCATCAGCTTGTTAGACATCCCCATTTTAAAAACCTCTATCTGACCTTCTCAACTAGAACAACAGTCGGCCTTCTGAGAAGACTTCTCACAAGACTTTGAATTATGTATGTGGGGATTTGTGCCTGTTCAGTCAGAAGATGATTCGCTGGAGCTTAGGTCGGGGCTCACTTTAAATCAAGCTTTTCTTCATGTCTTTATAGAGCTGCTTTGTGCACAGGGGGGCAGTCATGCTGGAACAGGAAAGGGCCTTCCCTAAACTGTTACTGCATACTTGGGAGCATATCACTTTGTAACATTAATTTATTACACCTGTTACATACTTATTTGAAAATAAATTGTTTCTGGGTCTGAAACGTGCTTATCAGATTCATTCGATGTTCTGTCGTCTGAGTTCTATACCAGACTTCAGCTTTGTGGCGTGGCCTTCTAATTCCTCAGTACTGATTAATCACAGCTGCCAATCGTAAAGCAACCGTTTATTTCTGACCTCAAGAACTCCCAAAAAGAGTGAGACAGTAAAATACAAATAAAAACAGAGATGTTTACTGTTTTAACTAACCAGCATAAATATAGACTAATTCCTAATACCTGTGATACAGTCTCTGGGGGGGTGGGGGGTGGTTAGAGGTCATGAGGTTTATAGTTGGTTTGCTTATAATTATTAACATATAGAGTCTATGTAAACAAGTAACCATATTAAAGCTTACAATGCTGACTAAACAATTTTAGTTTCTCTAAAAACATACCATTTATTTGTATACATTTGTATATTTGTAATTAGGGATGTCCCGATGCGATCTCAAAGATCGGAATCGGGGCCGATCAAGGCATTTTTTAACTGATCGGTATCCGCTTTACTAAGGCCGATCCTAATCCCGATCCTTCGTTTTACGTCAGCATGTCCGCTGTGTGGAAATAGTTTAAATTGGAAAGTGAAACAAGTCCAACAGTGAAGTGTAACGTCTGCAATGCGAGCGTTTCACGAGGCGGTGGGAGCAGAGCTGCGTTCATTACTGTAGAATTTTACTGTTTATATGGTGTGTGAGTCGAGGATCACTCCGGTTTACAAAACAACTAATAACTTTCAATCCGAGTATGAAAACTTTAGGACCATAACATACAGCTTTTATGAGTTTACGTGTTACAAGACTGAACGACATCTCAGTATCAAGCTCTCTGATTGGCCTAGTTATGTAACCGAGCGTCGTAGTGATGCACTCGCTTCATAAAGAAATAAATACACGGTATTGTTAGGCTCTGTGGCATCAGGGGAATGTACCATCTCTCCCTGACGCCACAGGCCTTACAGAGCAGAAACGAGCTGTGCCTTTAATTACCTGGCCAGCTCGTTAGGGCGAAGTGGCTGCACCTGTGCCTTCCCTTATTTAAGGGATAGGTGCAGAGCTGTAGCCGTCGCACCTTCTGCTCTTGTTGGCTGATTCTTTTTTCTTTCTTTGAGTTTGTTTGGCACTGCGGTGTCCTTTTATGTTTGTTGTTTTTTATCTTTAGGTTGTGCCGCCGCACTGTGCCGCCGCCGCCGTGCCGCCGCCGCCGGGCCACCGCTAGTGGGCGCCACCAGGCCGCCGCCGCCGCCAAGCTGCCGCCATAGTGCCGCCGCTGTCGTGCCGCCGCCGCCGCCTGGTCGCCGCCTTCAGGTCGCCGTCGGGCCGCTGCCGCCGAGCTGTTGAGCCGCCGTGCCGCCGCCACCGAGAGACCCCATTATTGCGCCCAGAGGAACGTGACCCCCTCCCAGCTACCGCTGGTGACAGCGTCACGTTCCGCCCTCTGGAGCGCATGAGCAAATGGCCACTTCCCAGCCACCCTGGCTGGTGACAGCGCCTTTGCCTTTAACTTTTGAAACCCGCAAATCAATCACACCCGGTAGCTGGCATGGCTCTAGCCAGCATAAGTTGCTGGAAAGCGCCATGCCACGCAGCTATTGTCGGTGTTACCCCCCCTTCTTCGGCCAACAGCGCGAGGTGTTCCATCTCGCGAACCCACTCTTTGCCTCAATAGCGCCGGGAGCGAGTCTGCCACTAGCGCCGCTGTGGCAGGCTGTTAAAGCTCCCGGTCGGGAGGCAAGAGTCCTGGGTTCGCGCCTCGCGCTTCCCCTTTTCTTTTGTATGCTTTTTTTGTTCCTTTTCAGCCCCCGACGTCCGGCTGCCTTCGGGATTCCCCGAAGTGTTTTTTGTTATTGTTATTCCTTTTATTTTATGTATATTATGTTTATGATTTAATAAATAAAACCCTTTTTAGTTAAACCTCCGCATCCTTGGGTCCTTCCTCCCCACCTCATAACAGGTATATTCACATATTGTTGGGAGCTTAACACTTTATTAACTTCTTCTGTTATGGTACCGAATAGTGAATAGCTAGAGTCATCGCGTTAGCCAAGCACGCTATTTCATGCACTATGGAAGCCCCAAAGGGTCAAAACACACTCACCTCGCGTAGAAACGTCACAATACAACCACAGAAAAGTTTGTTACAGTTACAACACGCATACAAGTACGGTGGCTCATAAGAAACAAACCAGATATCATTTAACCAAACGATCTACAATTACTACCAAAATAAACACTCAGCCGAATACAGCGAGTTTATTATTATATGATGAGAAGAGGAACCGGCCGTCCGCTAACACGGCAGAGATGCTGATTTTCCTCAGGAAGAACCTTCACTTCATTTTGAGTGTTCTAGTTTTACTACTACAATGCTGCACTAAGGTTGTTTACTTTTATTTTGTAAAAATAAAAGAACATTAAGCAATAGCTTGGATGCAGGCTTTTTTTCCTACAGCACTGCAGAGCTATTCAGTTGTTAAACATATACATTGGATTAATTTGAATAACTGTAATGTACTTGTAGAGTATTATCTAGTTCTTATCTAGACAATATCTAGAAAATACAAGTATCGGTTTGAGACTCGGTATCGGATCGGGATCAGAATTAATGATCGGGATCGGGAACAAAAAAACGTGATCGGGACATCCCTATTTGTAATATTATAAGACTGTATCACTATTGACAATTTGCCATGAAATAATCACAAACACAATCACATTTCCCACATTCCCAGACTGTCCTTCAACTCCTCCCTGGGAAGAATTCTTTACCTTGCAAATTCCGGTTAAACAAAAGAATGGAGTAGACGTGCTTATGACTTGCTCCTGCACCGTTTTCAGAATTGAACTTTTTATAACCCTTAGTCTTTCTATTCTGTCCCGAATTCTTTTTATTTTGACACGACATCGAATTATGACTTCGAAATCGACCAAATCCTGTAAAAGTACTAAAACTGATCCAGTTGCGGAGCCTGGTGACGAGATTAATATGGCGACTCTTACCAACCTTCTCAATAAACATCACAAAGCTCTCTCAGATGAGTTCAAAGCTGGACCATATGCAGTCCATGGTTTGTGAACATAATCAAAAAATATCCTTACTGCATGTATACGTGCTCTTGAAGCGACCTGCAGTAAACTTACAGACGCTAACCTCAGACTGACAGCTAAAGTTACCGATCTTGAGTCACGAAGCTGACAGAATAATATAAGAATTCTTGGCTTACCGGAGTCAATTTAAGGTCCGCGCCCCACTACCTTTTTTCCAGAGCTGCTGGCAGAAATACATTGCAAATTGAGAAGGGAGCCATCTCGATTCTCGACAAAATTCTCTTGTTGAGTACAACGGTGGGTTCTGATGCAAAGGCTAAATGGGAGGAGGAGCTGGGTTTTGAGTTGTGGGATGATCGGTGGGTGGATGCTCTGGCTAGGATCAACTCCTCATCCTCCTGCCCTAGACTGAATTTAATGCAATTAAAGGTCGTACATAGAGTTCCCGTGTGTAATGCCAAACTAGCCCAAATCTACCCAGAAGTAAAACCCAATTGTCCTCATTGCAACCGTGATCCAGCGACACTCTATTATATGTTTTGGTCATGCCGTAAGCTGAGAAAATTTTGGGACTTTGTGTGCTCCTCCCTTCCTTCAGTGTTCAATAAACAGTTAAGTCAATGCCCTCAATTAGTTTAGTCTGAGGGGTTCAACAGACAACTTTTATAGGTGCTGGTCACCCTTTATAACATTCTTCAAATCCCTTCCACGGCTTCCTACGGAGGACTCGAGTAGCCTTACTTCCTAATTATTTATTTATTATTTAATTATTTATTTTTATTAATTATTTTCCTTCTCTTTTAATAATTAAAATTTTTTAGCCTTTTTCTCTTGTTATATAGTTGCAATGTTTGTATGTATGGGTTTGACTCTCTGTATGTTTACTGTAATGTATTTGTTGTCTGGTTAACATGTTGTTACATTTTTGAAAAGCAATAAAAAGATAAAAAAAAAAAAAAAAAAAACACAAACAAAATCATGCAGTAAATCAAGGCCCTGATATAAAGGAAAAGGAAACAAAATTTGTTATTTTTTTGTTAATTTGTTATTAATCTGACCAAACTTATATTGACACAATATTTGTTCCAATAGCAATAAAAAGAAACAAAAAATAAGACAATAGTTCAGCTCTAGAAGAGCAAGAAGTGAAAACCACACAAGTTCTGTTTCGAGCCAGAATTTAAAATGCATGACAGATATTATTGCAGCAGGGACAGTAGGTGGAGCGTCATAAAGTTAGCGATAACAACACCTACCCATTCAGAGGGCCGATATGATTGGTTAATTTTATTGTTAAAGTTAGTCTTTCATTAAATCTGTATTGCCTGGTGCTCTTTAAATCTACAGCTGGTCCACAAATCACAGCAAACCATTTACTGAATAGGCAGGTATGAAGGCTTTATTTGCTCAGGTTTATAATTGTTTAAATGTTCAAATTATGAGTAGATAAAATAAAATTGGAATTGATGTTTTTCCGAATATCTTGGATTGGTGTGGTTAACATCTGCAGTACTTCAGAAAACGACACAGTGAAAAATGAGTTGCAGAAATGATCTAAACCCCAAGACTCCATTTGAAAGGTATTTTTCTGGCTATATTTATCAGGTGAAGGTGTGCTTCGATGACTCTCAGCTGGAGTCGGTGTGTACGTATCCTTCAGAGGACTCGGTGGTTGGAGAGGAGAAGAGCGGTGATGATTGGAGCAGAACGGATCAGAGACAAGAAGATAAATGTGACGACGACGACGATGATGACGGTGTGATCACAGGAAAAGGAATGAGTCGAGTGCTCCGAGTGGGTACGTACCATCCTCCTCATGTTGTGGATTCAGAGACTTTGGAGGCTACACATGAAATATTAGCACTGGTTTTTGAACAGGAAATAAACTGATGGTAAAAATAATATAAATGAATGAACAACAAACACCAAAACAAACAGAACACCAGAACAATATCACATTTAATTTAACATCTAGTGTATAAAACAGAGACATTATTATTGTTCAGTATGTCTTTGATTTCTTTAAATACACTGTATAACCAAAAGTATTTGGACACCTGATTATGAGCTTGTTGGACATCCCGTGTATTAAAATAGACTTCAAGATTTTTTTTCTTGTCAGTTCACTTCATGTCCAAGACATACAGTAGAATTGAGATATAGTTTCTCAGACAAAAATATATAGAAATATAGAATGTTGCTATGGTAGAAACTTAAATTATATGTTTCTGAGCAGCATATAAGGTGTACCTGGACAGTGCAGCTGTCCAATAACAGCAGGTACAGTAGTGGTGCAAAATGGTGCAATGTAGTGCAGTCAGCAGCAGATGCACAAATATGTTAGATCTGAAGTGAAGAGAGTCTTATTTCCAGACAGCTGAGGTGAGTAGGAGTGTGTTACCGCCCAGGGGCAGGAGAGTTCAGCATCCTGATGGCCTGAATGAGTGTAGAGGTTGAGAGGTGTCACTGGCGGGAGTTGTAAATGTCTGAGAGGGAGGGCAGAGTGGTATCGATGATCTTGCTGGGCGTGTTCACTATACGTTGCTGTGTCCTCTGGCAGGAGGCAGTACAGCCTCCCTACCATGCAGTGATAGAGCTGGAGAGGACACTCTCAGTGGTTCCCCGGTAGAATTAACACATGATGGGGGGTGAGACTTGTGCATGCCTCAACTTACAACCCTCTAGACCACTATTTACCCCTATATGATCTTTTCACAAGACATATGTAGTATGTCTGTGTGCATTTGTGCCCATTCCGTCAAAAGAGCGTTTGGCGTTTGGTCAAGAAAGCCTCACTTGATGTTCCGGTTCATTCCTGTTGAGTGGGGCTGAGGTCAGGGCTCCGTGCAGGACACTGTGATCCTGTGCACAAAGCAAGACATGAAGAAAACTCTAGTCATGCTTGAACAGGAAGAGGAAAGGGCCTTCCCTTAACTGTTGCTCATAAGTTAGAAGCATATAGTCGATTTGTTATACCTGTTGGCAGTTCTTTTGTCTAAAACACATAAATTCAATCATTAAAAAGGGTGTCCCAATACTTTTGCTCATACAGCTTGTATTGAATGTTATGAAATGATTTGATCTTTTCTAATCATCTTTGTGTTTTGTTCTGTTTCAGATGAATCATGTCGACGTTAACTCTGCTCCAGCTCTGAGCCGTTAGTTTAAGATTTAATTGATTGTAATAATAAGAATGGACGCGTCTGTGTGAATTAAATACGGTATGCTGTATGAATGTTGAAATGAGGTTCAGAATGAATGAATAATATTAAATTCTACAGTTACAGTCACTGTTTGATTGCTTACTTTGAACTGAGCTGAATTATTTTAAGTTTATTTCTTTTCAGATTTTATTATTGTGTCTAATAAATCATGACCTCGAGTGTTGAGCTGTTACTGAAGCTGAAAGCTTTTTTGTGTGTTTATATTGTGTATATAGAATAAAATAGAGCACCTTTATTTGTCATATATACATATACAGATGTACAGTACAATGGAATTCTTTCTTCGCATATCACAGCTTGTTTGTAAGTTGGGGTCAGAGCGCAGGGTCAGCCATCGTACGGCGCCCCTGGAGCAGAGAGGGTTAAGGGCCTCGCTCAAATGCCCAACAGTCACTGCATAGCAGAGCTGGTATTTGAGCTCTCAGCCTCTCAGTTAACAGCCCAAAGCTCTACCCACTAGGCCACCACTGTCCCACACACAGGAAACAAGTCACTGCTTCTAAACATGCACAATGAGTTTGGAAGCAATGCACATACAGTGAGGAAAATAAGTATTTAATGCACTGCCGATTTTGCAGGTTTTCCCACCCATAAAGAATGGAGAGGCCTGTAATTTTTATCGTAGGGACACTTCAACTGTGAGAGACAGAATCTAAAAAAAATCCAGATAATCACATTGTATGATTTTAAAATTATTAATTTGCATTTTATTGCATGAAATAAGTATTTGATCAAGAATTCTGGCTCTCACAGACCTGTTAGTTTTTCTTAAAGAAGCTCCTCCTATTCTGCACTCATTACCTGTATTTATTGCACCTGTTTGAACTCGTAACCTGTATAAAAGACACCTGTCCACACACTCAATCAATCACACTCCAACCTCTCCACCATGGCCAAGACCAAAGAGCTGAACCCAATAGAAAATCTTTGGAGGAAGCTGAAACTCAATGTTGCCCAGCAACAGCCCCGAAACCTGAAAGATCTGGAGAAGATCTGTATGGAGGAGTGGGCCAAAATCCCTGCTGCAGTGTGTGCAAACTTGGTCAAGAACTACAGGAAACGTCTGACCTCTGTAAAGGTTTCTGTACCAAATATTAACTTCTGTTTTTCCATTGTATCAAATACATATTTCATGCAATAAAATGCAAATTAATTATTTAAAAATCATACAATGTGATTTTCTGGATTTTTTTTTTAGATTCTGTCTCTCACAGTTGAAGTGTCGCTACGATAAAAATTACAGCCTCTCCATTCTTTGTAGGTGGGAAAACTTGCAAAATCGGCAGTGTATCAAATACTTATTTTCCTCACTGTAATAAGTTGATCTGCAGCAGTGGAAGTGAGTTAAGCTTTAAAATGTGTCCAAGTTATGTTCCAACACTGAATTATTATTGTGTTATCTGCAGTTTTAGGGGTTATAATGGGTTGCCTCTATTTTACCTAAAAAGTGTAGTATATTCTAGCATCATTTCAAAGAAAGTGAAGGTGAGTACAGTTGAAGCATTCGGCTCTTTGCTGGAAACCGAACCCAAACAGTTACCACAGCCTTTTACATCTTGTTGGTCAGGGGTTCATCCTATAGCAAATCTGTGGTCTGAAACATACCACCAGGCGATGTCAGGAACAAGATGGTAGGTTTCAAATCATGAAATGGGAAGCACATTTTCCAGGCTTTAACCCCATCAAGCTGGTTTGACTTTAATTGGGTAAATTTGTGTGAAGTGTGTTCAGCTGATACAGCTGCAAAATGAGCTACTTGGATAAGGATTTAAATTTAAATTTATGTAATCAAAAGATTCAATGATTGTTCTTTGTTTCACTTTACTTATTTACTTTAAAAGTAAATCAAACAGATAGAAATGTAAAGAAAATGGGTTGTATATCCAGGTAGCATATCTAGGAGATCCACTTTGTAACTCCTGGTGTGATGTTTCTTTGCTGAGGAAGTTCAGATGACCTCTGACAAGCTCGGAGCTTGGCCATTTACACCATTACACCATTACACAAGACACACACACAAAGAGGTTCAGACGGTTCTCTAGTTTATTGATCCAAATGTAGGAATAATTATACAGTGACGTTAGGAGTGTTGTGCTCCCATAATTAAAAAACCTGATTTAGACAGCTCCATATTAAGTAATTACAGACCAATATCTAATCTCCCAATTATTTCAAAAATTCTGGAACGTGTTGTGGCCTCCCAGCTATTAGACTACATGAATTCTAACAATCTTTTCGACACCTTTCAATCTGGTTTTCGTGCCCGTCATAGCACTGCACTTTTGTGTGTACTTAACGACCTTCTTCTTTCCTCTGACAAAGGTTTTGCTTCGATCCTTTTACTCCTTGATCTTACTGCTGCTTTTGACACGGTTAACCATGAAATTCTCATAACCCGGCTCTCTGACATGGGTTTTTCCGGCATAGTTTTGACTTGGTTTAAATCTTATCTATCTGATAGGCATCATTTCATTGGCATAGGTAAACACACATCTGATGTTGATCCTGTTAAGCAGGGTGTTCCCCAGGGCTCAGTGTTGGGACCGTTGCTGTTTCTTATTTACATCCTGCCCCTTGGTGAAATTTTTCGTCACCATGGGTTAAATTTTCACTGCTACGCTGACGACACCCAGGTTTATCTAAACCTTATACCATCCGATCCATTTCCACCACCATCCCTCACCGAGTGCATCTGTGATCTTAACTCATGGCTGTGTGCAAACTTTCTTCTATTGAATGCCCATAAGACGGAGTATCTCATTATTGGCTCTAAATTGGTTGTATCTTCTCTCACTAACACATCCCTCACTATTGCTGGTATCTCTGTTCAGTCTTCTTCTAAGGCACGCAATCTCGGGGTGCTGTTCGACCCTCTCCTGTCACTGGAGCCGCATATCAATTCATTGGCAAAGTCGGCCTTCTTCCAGCTTCGAAAGGTCACCCGTTTGCGTCTGTTCCTTTCGTTTAAAGCTGCTGAGACCCTGGTACATGCCTTTGTCACTTCCAAACTGGACTATTGCAATTCTCTCCTTTATGGACTTCCATCAAAATCCCTCCGACACTTGCATATTCCTCAGAATGCTGCTGCCCAAGTACTGACCCGGTCAAAAAAACATGAACATATCACCCGGGTACTTGAACGACTCCATTGGCTCCCAGTCAAAAAATTTATCCAATATAAAATTTTAGTGCTCACTTTCAAGGCACTTCATGGTCTGGCACCCTTGTATCTGGCTGATCTTTTACATCGCTATGTCCATACCCGCAGGCTAAGATTGTTTAATGCTGGTCTCCTTGTTATACCTAGGTTTAGGTTGACCACCATGGGTGGTAGATCATTTAGTGTTGCTGCCCCGACACTGTGGAACTCTCTTCCTCTCCCTCTTCGTCTCTCTTCCTCTCTCTCTGAGTTTAAATCTCTTCTTAAAACGTTCTTGTTTACTCAACACTTTCATTCTCATGTTTCTATTTGATTGTTGTTCTTGACTGTAACTACTATGTGAAGCATCCTTGGGTATTATGAAAGGCGCTATATAAGTCGAATGTAATATTATTATTATTATTATTGTGGGGAATTAACCAATTATAGACAGACAAGTGTGTTGGGGTATGTGCTGTGATACAGGATTAACCAATTAGTGGTCATTATTTGTCAAAATTGGTCCATGTGGGGAGCGAAGGCTGGGACACGTGTGGTCCGATCCAACAGACGAGCTACTGTAGCTCAGACTGCTGAAGAAGTTCATGCTGGTTCTGATAGAAAGGTGTCAGAATACACAGAGCAGCACAGTTTGTTGTGTAAGGGGCTGCAGACCAGTCAGGGTGCCCATGCTGACCCGTCCACCGCCGAAAGCGCCATCAATGGTCACGTGAGCATCGGAACTGGACCACGGAGCAATGGAACAAGGTGGCCTGATCACGTTTTCTTTTACATCATGTGGATGGCCGGGCGCATGTGCGCCGCTTACCTGGGGAACACACGGCACCAGGATGCACTATGGGAAGAAGGTGAGCCGGCGGAGGCAGGGTGATGCGACGTTCTGCTGGGAAACCTTGGGTCCTGCCATCCATGTGGATGTTACTGTGACATGTAGCTCCTACCTAAGCATCGTTACAGACCATGTTCCCTGATATCTGTGGCCTCTTTCAGCAGGATGATGCTCCCTGCCACAAAGCTAAAATGCTTCAGGAACGGTTTGAGGAGCACAACGACCAGTTTGAGGTGTTGACTTGGCCTCCAAATAACCCAGATCTCAATCCAATCGAGCATCTGTGGGAAGTGCTGGACAAACAAGTCAGATCCATTGAGGCTCCACCTCACAACTTACAGGAATATTAGGAAGGTGGTCATAATGTTATGCCTCATTGTTCTAGAAGCATATTACTCACAAAAAGATTAAAACACATTTTTAAATGCTACAATACATAACAAGTTTATATACACACAGGATGGACGGATGGATGGATGCTTTCGACCCTGAAGGTATCTGGCTCCATCTGCTGGTATGAGATAGATCTACATCATTTACAAGTAAATATACAGTATAACATAAGAACAGTGTTTAGTGTACAGAAGTAATTGCTCCCGTTCGAAATGTTTACTTCTGACAAAATATGATATTTCATTTATTTATTTTATTAGGATTGTAACATCATGTTTTACACTTTGATTTTAAACTTGAACTGATGAAGCTGTCTGGTAACCAGTAACTACCGTTCCTGTCATGAATGTAACCAAACACAGTCATGGGCAATTTTAGTAGCTCCAATTCACCTGACTGCACGTCTTTGGACTGTGGGAGGAAACCCACACAGACACGGGGAGAACATGCAAACTCCACACAGAAAGGACCCGGACTGCTCCACCTGGGAATCAAACCCAGGACCTTCTTGGTGTAAGGCAAAAATTCTACCCACTGAGCCACCGAGACACCCCAAAATATGAATATGAAAATAAAAATGTCCTTTTTCTTTTTTAGAGGGCAGTCGTAGTCTAGTGGTTAAGGTACTGGACTAGTAATGGAATGGTCGCTGGTTCAAACCCCACCACTGCCAGGTTGGCACTGTTTGGCTCTTAAGCAAGGCCCTTAACCCTCAATTGCTTAGATGATATACCATCACAGTACTGTAAGTTGCTTTGGATAAAAGCGTCTGCTAAATGCCAAAAATGTAAAAGTAAAAATAATGTAAACAAATAAAAACACAACATAATCCACAATGTTACTTATTTTAGGAACACATTTATTCAACAGCCGACACCTATAACTCATCGTACCACCTTTAGTAGCCTTCACCACAACACAACTGTAATTTTATATTCATCTTTCACGTCACTGTGGAGGAATGTTAGCTCCACCTTTTCTTTACAGTACACTGCTGGCTTCCAGACATGAACCTCTCATTTAACATCTCACCACAGCATATTGGGTTTAGGTCAGGCTGCTAATAACCCTAGAGAGTTCCAAAAATAGTGGGCATTTTTACAGCAGAGATGATATGTGATATTTTTATTTGCAATATTATAATATACGATTCAGCACTGTGTTGGCACTATGCACCCCTGCACTCGACGACCCCGACCTGTAACCTTACACGGTCTGATACTTCGTGTTGCTGTAGTTCCTAAATGCTTTCTAATAATACCACTCACAGCTGATGGTGGAACATCTAGAGAGGAATTAATTTCTCGATCCTATAACAGAATTCAGGGAGCATTTTAAAATCACGTAGCCATGCAGTCTGCCTTTACAAACATTTTTGAAAGAATGAGTGGTTTCATTTA
Organism: Trichomycterus rosablanca; assembly: GCF_030014385.1. Lineage (NCBI taxonomy): Eukaryota > Metazoa > Chordata > Actinopteri > Siluriformes > Trichomycteridae > Trichomycterus > Trichomycterus rosablanca. The sequence goes on along the minus strand of NC_085988.1, from coordinate 3,678,926 downwards.
CATGTTCGACATTTAACAGACGCTTTTATCCAAAGTGACTTATATTTCTGTGACAGTCTGCAGTCTAAGCAACTTTGGGTTAAGGGCCTTCCTCAGGGGCCCAACAGTGGCAACCTGGCAGTGGTGGGGCTTCAACCAGTGAACTTCTTATTACTAGTCCAGTACCTTAACCGCTAGGCTACAACTGCCCTTGTATGTGTACTACAGTTAGGGTTTCATACACCTGCAACAGAGATACACTACATAGACAAAAATATTGGGACATACCTCTCAATCATTAAATTCAGGAGTATCATTCAGTCCCATTGCCACAGATCTTGAGGTGTTCGTCATCAAAATAGCAGTGTAAACTGTTAATGGTATGGAATATCACAAACTTCCATTGGCATTTTGTAGCATGCAGTAACACACCTTGGAGATATCACACCTTATAATGAGGACCACGCCTTGTGATGAAAGCAAATCTCTCATTAGGGCCCCACCCTCTTTTCAAGTAGTCTTATGACTGACACATGGTTGCTTTGCCGGATTTCTCATTCAGTGGTCCAGTAGATGTGCACAGTTTCTCTTTCTTGCCTCTTGATGACTGTAATTACTTCTGACCACCCTGGCAGCAACATTTTCAGGAATTCTCTCTCCTGATATTCTGTTGTTTCTGGAACATTTTTGTCCATATTCTTAAACATATTTTTTTTGTGAGTGTAGGATCCAACAACCAGCAGGGGTCGCACTTGCATTAGTTTTAATGTGGTTATGAACCAGTAGCAGAACTGAGAGATTTTGGAGATGGACTGAATGTTTTTATGTTAAATTCTGCTTTACTTAGTAAGTCACCTTGATCTGTAACACTGACAGTATGGTAAATAAACTGTTTAGCATTATTAAAATGTGTATTTTAACTCGTTCATTCCTTAGGTTCTTATCATAATTAGGATCATGCAGGGGGCTGTTTAATATACTTTGCAAAAATATACTTAAAATCTATTTGAAAACAAGTATTTGAGAAGTGTATTAAATGTAATTTTTTTTTAACTAAAAGTATACATCACTGTAATGTTTTATTTTATTATTATTTCTTTATGCATTTTTCCCCATTTTAGCGCATCCGATTGCCCCATTGCGTCATGCTTCCTCTCCACCAATGCCGATTCCTGCTCTGATCGAGGAGAACGAAGCTAACCCACGCCCCCTCCGACACGTGGGCAGCAGCTGTATGCATCTTATAGCCTACACTTTGACAAGTGCAGTGCAGCTCAGCGTTGTGTACGGAGAGACACACCCTGACAGCACTCTTTTCCCATCTCTGTGCAGGTGCCATCAATCATCCAGCAGAGGTCATAATTGCACCAGTCATGAGAGAGAGAGAGACCCCATCCAGCTTAGTTCTGCCCATGTCTGACCAACAGGCCAATCGTTGTTCATGTAGCCGCTCAGCCTTATCCGGCAGGCAGAGCCAAGATTCCTCACGATGTATTCGAGATCCAGCTCTGGTTCAAGCGTGTGTTTTTATTGCTGCGCCACCTGAGCGACATTGTAAGTTTACCTATATTAGGTAGGTCTTGCTACATTTATGTTACCGTGCTCATGAATAAATGTACTGAAAATTTTATTGCTATGCACTACAAAGAATCGGGTCTAGCAAGACAGGAAGTGGAAGTATTTTTTACTCTAAAGTAAATACTGTGTTTAAATTCCATTTCTAAAATATTTTAATGTACTCAAAGTGCACTTGGAATACTGATTGTGCTTTAATTTTACTTTAAGTTCCTGTGAATCATAAAGTTAAATACACATGCAGTAATATACTTGAGGTTTATTTATAAATACTTAAAATAGTACCAGTTTAGTACAGATTGTAAGTTAATTGTGAGTAAAGTATTTTCTGTACAGAGTGAATGATTGACTGAACTGCTGCAGCTGGGACCGACTGCAGGTGCTGAGGGGGGGAGGATGTGATACAGTACAATCATTCACTCTGTACACTTCCACTCAGCCAGGTTTTTGTACCACCATATAACACTGTGTGAAGATGTTGGTACCACTGATCTCATGTCGACTCTGACAGTAATAATCTCCTGCATCTCCCGTCTCAATTCTACTGATGGTCAGAGTGAAGTCAGATCCAGATCCACTGCCACTGAAACGATCTGGAATACCTGATTCTAACTTCTTTGCATATCTAATCAGGAGTTTAGGAGCTTCTCCAGGTTTCTGCTGATACCAGGCTAAAGCTTCATCTCCATCACTCCAGCGATAAACATTAGAACTGGTTTTACAGTTGATGGTGACTGAAGCCCCTGGATCAACATGTTTTACTGCAGGACTCTGAGTCACAGTCACCTGACCTCTGGATCCTGAAAACAATAAGAAGAATAAAGACGTTCACTACATGAAGAACCATGTGGAGTTTGAAGTTCATCTAGTGGATCTTCTCCACATGGCAGAGCCTCCTCACCAGTAGAACATAAAGCATCGTGTTACCTTGAGTGCAGAGAGCCAGTGTGCAGATGAAGATGGAGATGAAGGTCATGGTTGATGTGGGTGAAGATGCTGGTCAGCAGCTCTCAGTCATGAAGTGTTAAACTCACAGAGCTTTAAACACTGACAGAGCACTGAAGCATGTAGTGTGTGTGTGTGTGTGTGTGTGTGTGTGTGTGTGTGTGTGTGTGTGTGTGTGTGTGTGTGTGTGTGTGTAATCACTGGAGTGGAACAGAGGTTTTTGTACGACGGCTTCATTGGAATGTATCACTGTGCTACACTTTTGGTGGAGGAACCAAACTCATTGTAAAAAGTAAGTACTTTTATTTCTTCTACATTAAAAACATTTTTATTTTTAATATCATTTATTAATCTTCATATAAACAAGAGAAAAAATAAGTATTAATAACAATAAATAAACAGTAACTGAATATTTAACCTTCAATAAATACTGTGGTACCTTGTAACTCGACGTCCCCTAAACTTGAAATCTTTTAAACTTGACGCCCTTCGTGGAGAAATTTGTACCTTTAAACTCGACTTTTAGCTTAAACTCGAACTGTGTGGGACTGTCGCTTTGTTCACATTAATGCTGTCCGTGATCATGATAATGCTTTGCTATCATTGCAAAAGGAAAATGCACAATAAACAGCAGCACCGCGACCCAGATCAACCACAGAGCATCATAAAATCATAACCGCTGCTTACCTGAGCTTCTCTTCTTCACATTGAGACCAAATCTACATCAGTGTTGTTACATCAGGGATTTAATCCACTTGTTTTTCTTCTTGGAGACTTTTGGAGATCAACATGGACTCTTTTTACTTCTATAACTCCAGATCAGAATAAGTTAGAAGCTAAAAATGTAATATGGTGATTGTAAACAACATTTGCTACAGGAATAAATTGTTGGTAATGGAATATAATATTATAATATTATTTTTATATATATAATAAAATATTCACATAATGAAATATATGCAGTTCCACAGAACCATGAAACACATTAACAGGTTTCACAAACATCCTTATGGGAAAAATACCTTGAAACTCAGTGCCACGCCCAGAACCAAATGACATTAAGTTAAGGTACCACTGTATATACAATTACTAAATATTCAACCTTTACTAAATATTAAAGATTGAATAAATGTGCAGGTGTTTTTGATGGTAAATATAAAGCTGGTCTCTGGTTGATGAAGTTTGGTGTAAACTGGTACGAGTGACTGGTGCTGATGTAAAATCCAGACGAATGCTGCTGTGTGTTTGTGCTAAACAATGAATATTTCTGTAATCAGCTACATCTGGATGTGCTGCAGTCAGTGGTGTTGAATGCTAAAGTAATAAGAGTTGATATTGAATATGTGCTAACAGAAGCTTGCAGATGTTTCTACTGAACTGCAGTGATGTGAGAACAGTGTGCAGCAGCACTGCATTGATGATTGAACACAGATGAAGGTTTCCAGTCTGGATGCTTAATAAGCAGTAAGGAGGAAATGATGTGGAAACGTTTCTAAATGGGACTTTTTGTTCTGTTTCTCCTGTACAGCCGGTCCCACGGTGAAGCCGTCCGTGTCTCTGCTCCCTCCATCCTCTCTGCAGCTGTCTGAGGGATCGGCCTCGCTGCTCTGCCTGCTGTCTGGTTACTCTCCACAGGGGGCGCTGGTGAGCTGGACGGTGGACGGCAGAGTGCTGGAGGACGGGGTGGTGACCGGGGCAGAAGAACAGAAAGGGGGCAGTTGGAGGCGTGGCAGCACCCTGACCCTCAGCAAAGCACAGTGGGAAAAGGGGGAGGAGTTTGGCTGTAAGGTCTCTCACGGTGGCGTCGATCATCCCGTCGTATTCAGAAAGAACCAGTGTGAAGGCTAGCAGCTCCCAGATAGAACTGAACATGGAGACACTTCCACATGCTTCTACAATGGAGTTTCAGTTCTACACAATGCTGCATTTCTGTCTTTCCTCTGTTCAGTGTCCTGTTGCTCTTCCTGTAGTTTTGCTGTGCTGAAATAAAGCTTGATTTTGGACATTGTCTGGTCTTTTCTTCTAGTTCATCATCATGATGAGTGTTAGGAGAGAAGATCTTTAGCTGGAGATTCAGTGCTGTGTGTTGTGCTTCAGTGAGTTTGGATGAAGAAAGTTGAACATCTGGTGAAAGTGCTGCTCTATTCTGGGAGAAAGCAGATCACTCAGCCGTCTTCATGCAAATCTCACTTTCACCCCCATGTTCTCTCACTTTAGCTTCTACTCATTATAATTAGCTGTTTGGTTGGCTTAAACTTGGTTGTTTAAACTTTTAATTCAAGAAAAATAAATGACGCATTAAATTCCACATACACACATTCTCTTATTCACCTTCAGGAGGAAAGATCAGACCTCAGAGTAAATACATGTGAATAAGGAAAACATCAGTAGCACCAACACTAGATATTTTCTCTAAACCAGAAGTTAAAGTTCAGAGGTGATTCCACTCACAAACAGCAATATGAAGGTTTAGTGAAGGAGTTATTTCAGATTGTTTCTCTCAACACCAACCATGTCCACATATTTATGCTCCTTCATTCATTATTACACTTCTGTCTGAGGTGTCAATATCATTTGAAGATCTTTTAAAACTGCATCTATCTAAAGTATTTTATCTTTATTAATTTTATCCATGGTTTTATTAAAATGATCTCTGAATGTGTCACTGATAGATGTAATACTCCCACCTTGTGGTCATAGAATTAAGTCTTTAAGCTGATTAACAAATCAATTTAACGTACCCAAAGCAAACATAGTAAAAAAAATAATAATAATAATAATTATAAAAGCTCATATACATGTTTTGATTAGAAACACTAAAGTTATTGTTTCATAATTGGGACAGATTTAGATCAGATATGTTAGAAAGAATTTGATGGATTCACAGCAAATGTTCCAGCTGTGAGGCTGAACATCTAGAGGTGAACAAAGAGGTGAAGTTGGAGGAACCTCCTGTGCTGGGATGCTGTCTACAACTATCAGGAGATGCTGAGTGAAGTTACTTCAGCAGTTGTAACAGAGCCTACCATGAAGCTCCAACCATAGAAATGCTTTGTGCTGAGACAGTAAGATCAGCACGGCGGTGCAGACAGGATTTATTTAAGGTTGCATAAATATTTTTTGTCTCTGCTACACCACATGACTTTGGAATGGAAAGCTTATGGTCAGGTGTCCACATACTTTGGGCCATCTGTAGTAACATGGAGCTATTTTCTCCAATTTTGAAGTGTGTATATGAATTTTTTGAGTTTTGTCTATTTTGTGGAAATCATTACAGCCAGTTGGCCACTTGTGTTGGCCACCAGCTTGTATTAAACCAGCAGAAATGTGCGGGACTGATTCAAAGCTTTGGTGCTGTCTTTTATTTCACTGACTATATAAGAGACAGTCAAACTAGGGTTACCAACCGTCCCGTAAAATACAGAATCCTTCTTTATTTGGAGACTAAACGCCGCGTTCCGTATTGAACTGATACGGGACTCGCTTTGTTCTCTATTTTTATCAATGGGAGAGAAATGCAGCAGATTAGACTGAGACGGGGTGATATATGTATGAAACAGAAGGAAACTGCTGCTACCGTGGGAATTAGAAAGAGCAGGTTATATCAGCGTAACCACCTGTTTAATACACCGCTGTATGAGTAGCGCAGGTGGCAGAGTGTGTTGTTTTGCCTTAAAATATGGTTCTGACTTATTATTATAAAGAATGAACATAATATATGTTAAACACCCTAAATAAAACATTTTGATAATGTTCTCATGACGGTGTAAGACCCGTTATATTTTGTATAGGTGCAACCCTAACCCCCCCCCCCCCCCCCCCCCCACACACACACACACACACACACACTCAGGTATTATTCAGCACAATCAGGAAAAAGCTTCAAAAGCTTGAATGTGGCTTCATCTGCACATCACTATTGTTTAGCGTTACCATCACAAACTCCGTTCACTTCACCCCTGCGAAACAGTTTGATTGACTGCAGGTAAGCAACAAGCACTTCCTGTGTATGGTACCACCGTTTGTAATTTTGTTTCGGCATTGGTGAAAGTGTTTCAGCTCTTGTAAATTTGTTTTTGTTGTAAATTTGTTTTTTTGTTTTTTGTAATTTTGTTTTCTAAAATGTTAATTTGTTTTGCACTTCTCGGCCACCGTATGATAAGGCATAACAGTGTAAATAACAGTAATGTGATCAGGATTACCTGTAACACCTGTTAAAGATGTCTTGTGCAGACCAGACATTAAACTATTTCTGGTTGCTTTGTGTCCATATTATTTACCACCTGAGTTTTCCCATGCTGTTCTGACTCAGGATGTGACATCATACATGCATCTATTGCCAGAGTGCAGAATCAGAGCCCCAGTGCATTCATTGCAGTGTCTGGTGATTTCAGTCACACTTGTCTTCTCTCACATCTACCAACATTCAGTCAGTTTGTAAAGTGCAAAACAAGAGAGAACAGAACACTGAACCTTCTGTATGCTAATGTTGAAGAGGCATACAGCTTGACGACGCTACTCCTCGAGAGAGATCTGATCACAAACTCATACATCTCATCCCCCAGTATAAACCTGTAGTGCAACACCAACCACTGACCACCAGGACAGTGAGGAAGTGGTGAAGCAAGAGGAGAACCGATAAGAAAATAGTGCAAACCTGTGTGATTCTTTCTCTTGTGTTGATATCGATGATTTTGATTTGTTGTGTTTCTCCTGGTTCTGGGCAGAACACTAATGAAGGATACACTGAGGATGTAAGGATTCATGCAAAAGTTGGAGTAATGTAATAACACAAGTTTGAGAGAGATATACACTACATGTACATGCAGGGCTTCAGGGGTTCCTGTAAAGAGTGAGGGGTCAAAGGTCATGGTAATTAAGTTGTTAGAAACATGACTAATTAAAAACATTCACATTTGTCAATTCTGTCACCTACACATATGTGAACATTTTAGACAACTTTAAAAAAGTGAATCTACCTACTGGCATTCAGGCACTAATAGTACAGTAATACAGTAGTACAGTAGAAGAGAACATACACTTCTACTATAGCTGATTTGGGTGATCAGTCACACAGCAGTTACAGTTCTGCTTCAAATCTAAAAGCATTTTCATCATTTGCAGCATGGATGGTTTTACAATCAGGAGAAGACAATGATTTGTGATTCGTGGTGTATCAGATGTGCATCATGTTTCTTGAATGTCGTCTACTTGATTACTGAACTCCTTCCTTATAGAACATGAACAAGAACTGAGGTCCTCAGTTACTACATTTTTACTACACGTCTTTATTCCTAATCAGAGGCGTGTCTTAGGCTGAAGTACATAGAAGCCAAGAATAAAGGAGGCATCAATGAGGGTTTGGGATGCAGCCCAGATATCTAACCATTAAATATTTTCTTTTCCTTGACATTCCATCTCACCCATCAAGTTGATATAATGTGTGATTAATGAGAACTTATTCCACTGATCATTATTGGTGGTGGTGGGCAGGACACAACCACATATTGAAAATAAGGTTTATATCAGAGGTAAAGCTTGGGAGAGGTCAGAGTTCAACAAATCCACATAAAATATAAACTAAAACATTTTCACCATTTCCTTTCGTCTACTGAAGGTCCAAATTTACACACAACACATGTTTATCAACCAAAAACTGGTCCTTCTAAACTAAAATGGTTTTTACAGAACGTGCAAATTCTTAGGAAAGGTCAAAAGTTGAACCTGATACGACCCTGACCAGCATAAAGCAGTTAATGAAAATAAAACAATGTGAAGGAATAAAACGTTTAGTGCTTTATACTAAAGGCTGAATGGTGGTGCAGCTGCTATTGTTGAGACCCGAGTTAAATTTTTTAACTGTTGGTGCTTGTACTTTAAACAGTTTGGCATGTTCTCTTCATGGGTAATATGATTAACTCCTATTGTCTGCAAACTTGCAATATGCTGTTGACATTCTGTGTTTCTGGGTAAGCTCTGGACTCACTGTAACCCTGATCAGGATGAAGTGGTTGTTATTATGTTAATAATAATAAAGCTTGTATTTAGGAGAAGTAGTGAGTGAGTGAGGTGTTTCCTGTACAGAGTGAATGATTGTACTGTATCACATCCTCCCCCTCAGCACCTGCAGTCGGTCCCAGCTGCAGCAGTGCAGTTACTGTACACTTCCACTCACCCAGGTTTTTGTACCACCATATAACACTGTGTGAAGATGTAGCTACTACTGATAACATGTACACTCTGACAGTAATAATCTCCTGCATCTCCAGTCTCAATTCTACTGATGGTCAGAGTGAAGTGAGATCCAGATCCAACGCCACTAAAACGATCTGGGATACCTGATGCTCTGTTGTAAGTCCCGTAGATCAGGAGTTTAGGAGCTTCTCCAGGTTTCTGCTGATACCAGTGTAAAAAAACACTACTAGAAACATCAGAACTGGGTTTACAGTTGATGGTGACTGAAGCTCCTGGATCAACATGTTTTACTGCAGGACTCTGAGTCACAGTCACCTGACCTCTGGATCCTGAAAACAATAAGAAGAATAAAGACGTTCACTACATGAAGAACCATGTGGAGTTTGAAGTTCATCTAGTGGATCTTCTCCACATGGCAGAGCCTCCTCACCAGTAGAACATAAAGCATCGTGTTACCTTGAGTGCAGAGAGCCAGTGTGCAGATGAAGATGGAGATGAAGGTCATGGTTGATGTGGGTGAAGATGCTGGTCAGCAGCTCTCAGTCATGAAGTGTTAAACTCACAGAGCTTTAAACACTGACAGAGCACTGAAGCATGTAGTGTGTGTGTGTGTGTGTGTGTGTGTGTGTGTGTGTGTGTGTGTGTGTGTGTGTGTGTGTGTGGAATCACTGTAGTGGAACAGTGTGAATGTGTCACTCAGAGATGCAATACTGCCACCTTATGGTGAAAGAACAATCAGCTGCTACATATGGAAGTATCTCCTGTACTGTCTCTTATTCTCTCTTTATTTACTATAGTAATTGTGGCCTGCACTCATGTACTCAGTATTTAGGAGGGGTGTCCACATAATTTAAAATACTCCATATGATCTAAATAAAGACAGATGATAGTTTGATATAAAAGTTGTAATAAATGATCAGAAAGAGTTACAAGGTTTAGCTGAACTGAGCTGGAACTGAGATGCTGGTCTGTGGAACAAACAGACCATTTTAACCATCAACAGCAGAAACTGGAACCAGTCAGTATTTCATCTTCAATATTCTGTAGAATCCTCATGATCATCTGATCATCAGCTCTCATTTTATATTGGTGAGAACTGGTTATGTTTAAAACCACATCAAATGATGATCAGCTTTTATTTTCAGAGCACAGAGAGTGTAGATGAAGATCCTCCTCCTCCTCCTCCTCATATCCACTATTAGGTGAATCTACCATATGTTCACATTGTAGGTATACTGTTACTGACTGTAGCTCATCTGTAATTCTGCACAGTGTTACGTGTTCAGTGATTTATGGGGTAGAAAGGAATCGATTCAATCATGAAACGACCAATCAGGAGATTTGATCTAAGTGATGAATCGTTCTCAGCACATTTTATTGTTTGTATGAACTGATACTTGAATTGATCAGACCGAACACTATATGACCAAAAGTATGTGGACACCCCTCCTAATTATTAGGTTCCTGTGTTTCAGCCACACTCATTGTAAACAGGTGTATAAAACCAGTTATATAAATTATATGGTTATAGCTTTGTGGCAACAGTTTAGGGAAGGCCTCTTCCTGTTTGAGAATGACTATGTTCCTGTGCACAAAGCAAGATCCATAAAGACGTGATATGATGAGGAACTCTGGTGTCCTGATCTAAATCCTATTGAAAACCTTTGGACTGAATTGAAACATCAATTGTGAGGCAGGTTTTCATGTCCAGCATCAGAACCTGACGTCTTGTGGAAAACTTTCCAGAAGAGTGAAGACTGTTAGAACTGTAAAGTATGGGGAGGGTTTTATGGGAACATGGATTTGGACTGGGATTTCCACCAAGCACATGGTCGGGTGTCCACATACTTTTGGCCCTATAGTGTATTTTACATTCACTGTAATCACATCTATCTGAATGTACAGAACATGTCATGATGGTTTCATTCATATCATCTCTTCTAGCACTGCTGCTTCATCTCAAACCTTCATTCTACTAGTGAGATGTGCTGATGAGAATCCCTGTTCCACAGTGAGGAGAACACCACAAAGAGAGGAACATGCTCAGTACTGTAGTGCTTTGTAGATGAGGATGTTTAGTGGAGTGCAGCTTTAGCAGCTCTGCAGATGTTCTCAGATCAGTGTGTGTTTCAGAGAACTTCCTCTACAGCTGAGGGAGGTTTTTGTACCAGTAAATAACACTGTGTGAAGGGAAAGCTGTTATCCTGCATACAATAATAATCTGCTGCATCTTCAGCCTGGACTCCAGTGATTTTTAGAGTAAATTCTGTACCAGAGTAACTTCCACTAAAACGTTCGGGAATCCCAGAGTGACGATCAGATGCCTCATAGATCAGGAGTTTAGGAGCTTCTCCAGGTTTCTGCTGGTACCAGTGGAGGTCGTTGCTAATGCCCTGACTGGCTCTGCAGTTGATGGTAACAGTTTGTCCTGGAGAAACCGAGTGAGATCCTGGAGTCTGAGTCATGATGATTTCTCCAAACGACTCTAAAGAGAAGAAGAGAGAAAAGTTGAAGGTGATAAAGAGACGGTGATGGTGAGCGCTGATGTTGGAGGACTGATATGAAGATAGTAAATAAACAGTGAATCTCACGTTGAGTGAGGAGGCCGAGTGTATTCAGCAGTAGAATCAGAACCTTCATCATTGTGCTGCGTCTCAGTGACTCTGAAAGTCCTGAACCCAGTCTGATCAGAACTACAGCTCTTATAGTGTGTGTGTGTGTGTGTGTGTGTGTGTGTGTGTGTGTGTGTGTGTGTGTGGAATCACTGGAGTGGAACAGAGGTTTTTGTACGACGGCTTCATTGGAATGTATCACTGTGCTACACTTTTGGTGGAGGAACCAAACTCAGCGTAAAAAGTAAGTAGTTTTGTATTTAAAAAAATATTGCAAAAATATTTATTTAATAATAAATATACAGTAACTAATATTTAGTAATTGTGTTTGTCTGTTCACGACTGAATATTAAAGATTGAATAAATGTGCAGGTGATTTTGATGGTAAATATAAAGCTGGTCTCTGTGTGTTTGTGCTAAACAATGAATATTTCTGTAATCAGCTACAGTCATGTGAAAAAGTTAGGACACCCCATGAGAACCTTTGTCTTTTTGAACATATTTAAACAAATGAACATTTGAGCTTCATTAAATGTTAAAAATTACTTTTAAACACGAGCTGTAAAATGTAATGAACAAAATTAGAAACTGATTGTGAGGACAAAGTTAGGACACTCTCTGTCCTAATAGCTGGTATTTCCCTCTTTGGCTGAAATAACCTCAGTTAGACGTTTCCTATAACTATCTACCATCTCTGACATCGACTGGGAGAAAGTCTTCCCCGCTCCTCCATGCAGAATATATTCAGCTGTGTGAGGTTTGAGGGGTTTCTTGCATGCACAGCCCGTTTTAAATCACCCCACAGCATCTCAATAGGATTAAGATCTGGGCTTTAACTCGGCCATTCCAGAACTCTTCATTTCTTTATTTTGATTCATTTCTTGGTGGATTTACTGGAATGTTTTGGGTCGTTGTCATGTTTCATGGTCCACCTCCGCTTCAGCTTCAGTTTTTGGACAGATGGTCTTACATTTTCCTCAAGCACCCTCTGATACAGTGAAGAATTCATCGTGGATTATATAATGGAGAGCTTGACAGACCCTGCTGCTGCAGAGTTGTTAAATGTTCACCACTTGTAATTATTTTCTAATTGTTTTAAGATCTTTTTAAATCCCCTCCCAGACTCATACGCATCTACAACCTTCTTTCTGAAGGCCTCAGAGAGCTCTTTAGATCTAACCATGGTGATAACACTCACTTCAACAATCAAGAGCAAACCAAACTAACGTCTGAGCTTTAAATAAAACTCCAGTGTTCTCTAACAATGCTCTAATCATTACAGCTGATGTGGTGACCTGATTCTAATTTTAGACATTTTAAGTAGTAATAAATGTGGGGGTGTCCTAACTTTTTTCTCACAATAATATTCAATTTTGTTCATTACATTTACAGCTTGTGTTTAAAAGTATTTTATTATGTTTTATTTGTTTAATGATATCAGCTCCATCTCTCAGTACTGTTGAAATGAAGCTCAAATATCCATTTGGGGTGTCCTAACTGTTTCACATGACTGTACTGTACATCTGGATGTGCTGCAGACAGTTGTGTTGAATGCTAAAGTAATAAGAGTTGATATTGAATATGTGCTAACAGAAGCTTGCAGATGTTTCTACTGAACTGCAGTGATGTGAGAACAGTGTGCAGCAGCACTGCATTGATGATTGAACACAGATGAAGGTTTCCAGTCTGGATGCTTAATAAGCAGTAAGGAGGAAATGATGTGGAAACGTTTCTAAATGGGACTTTTTGTTCTGTTTCTCCTGTACAGCCGGTCCCACGGTGAAGCCGTCCGTGTCTCTGCTCCCTCCCTCCTCTCTGCAGCTGTCTGAGGGATCGGCCTCGCTGCTCTGCCTGCTGTCTGGTTACTCTCCACAGGGGGCGCTGGTGAGCTGGACGGTGGACGGCAGAGTGCTGGAGGACGGGGTGGTGACCGGGGCAGAAGAACAGAAAGGGGGCAGTTGGAGGCGTGGCAGCACCCTGACCCTCAGCAAAGCACAGTGGGAAAAGGGGGAGGAGTTTGGCTGTAAGGTCTCTCACGGTGGCGTCGATCATCCCGTCGTATTCAGAAAGAACCAGTGTGAAGGCTAGCAGCTCCCAGATAGAACTGAACATGGAGACACTTCCACATGCTTCTACAATGGAGTTTCAGTTCTACACAATGCTGCATTTCTGTCTTTCCTCTGTTCAGTGTCCTGTTGCTCTTCCTGTAGTTTTGCTGTGCTGAAATAAAGCTTGATTTTGGACATTGTCTGGTTTTTTCTTCTAGTTCATCATCATGATTAGTGTTAGGAGAGAAGATCTTTAGCTGGAGATTCAGTGCTGTGTGTTGTGCTTCAGTGAGTTTGGATGAAGGAAGATGAACATCTGGTGAAAGTGCTGCTCTATTCTGGGAGAAAGCAGATCACTCAGCCGTCTTCATGCAAATCTCACTTTCACCCCCATGTTCTCTCACTTTAGCTTCTACTCATTATAATTAGCTGATTTTGGTTGGTTGCTGGGGGGGCTGGTTTCACTTCTTAAATTTAGTGCTGCACCCCTTTAGAAATGAGAATAAACACTTCTTGCTGTAACACTGAGAAATCATGAAGAAATGAAGCATTGAAGGTCATCACACATACACACGTTCTTTTATTCACCTTCAGGAGGAAAGATCAGACCTCAGAGTAAATACATGTGAATAAGGAGAACATCAGTAGCACCAACACTAGATATTTTCTCTAAACCAGAAGTTAAAGTTCAGAGGTGATTCCACTCTCAAACAGCAATATGAAGGTTTTGTGAAGGAGTTATTTCAGATTCATTATTACACTTCTGTCTGAGTAGTCAAGAACATTTGAAGATCCTTTAAAATTGCACCAAAAGTCTTTGATATTTAGTCATTGTCGTCTGTGGTTTTATTAGAATGATGAAATCCCTGAATGTGTCACTCATAGATGTAATACTGCCACCTTGTGGTCATAGAACTGTCAGCTAAAACACATGAAAGATTTACATGAAGTAAAACTAAACTACATGACCAAAAATATGTGAACACCTGACCATGACCATGCAGGACCTTGTATTTAAAACCACAGTCATCAGTATAGAGAGGGAATAACAGTCTCCACTCTTCTGTAAAGGTTTTCCACATAAAATGGAGTTTGATTTTGAACATTTCTGCCAGTTCAGCTAAAAGACATTTGTTAGGCACTGATGTTCAACAAGAACCGATTTATTTAATAAGGGTTTAGTATGGTTAAACATTGTCAGAAGTATGTAGACACCTCCACATACATTTGTTGGACGTCAATTCTGAAGATTCAGGCATTAACTCGAAATGTCTCCCACACACCCATCACAGCAGAGATGTTCACAAGTTATAAAATACATTCAAGTCACAAGTCAATATAACACAGACAAGCATATATAGTAAATGTGTGTTTTTAATGTGAACATATACAGTGTATCACAAAAGTGAGTACACCCCTCACATTTCTGCAGATATTTAAGTATATCTTTTCATGGGACAACACTGACAAAATGACACTTTGACACAATGAAAAGTAGTCTGTGTGCAGCTTATATAACAGTGTAAATTTATTCTTCCCTCAAAATAACTCAAAATACAGCCATTAATGTCTAAATCACCGGCAACAAAAGTGAGTACACCCCTAAGAGACTACACCCCTAAATGTCCAAATTGAGCACTGCTTGTCATTTTCCCTCCAAAATGTCATGTGACTCGTTAGTGTTACTAGGTCTCAGGTGTGCATAGGGAGCAGGTGTGTTCAATTTAGTAGTACAGCTCTCACACTCTCTCATACTGGTCACTGAAAGTTCCAACATGGCACCTCATGGCAAAGAACTCTCTGAGGATCTTAAAAGATGAATTGTTGCGCTACATGAAGATGGCCAAGGCTACAAGAAGATTGCCAACACCCTGAAACTGAGCTGCAGCACAGTGGCCAAGATCATCCAGCGTTTTAAAAGAGCAGGGTCCACTCAGAACAGACCTCGCGTCGGTCGTCCAAAGAAGCTGAGTGCACGTGCTCAGCGTCACATCCAACTGCTGTCTTTGAAAGATAGGCGCAGGAGTGCTGTCAGCATTGCTGCAGAGATTGAAAAGGTGGGGGGTCAGCCTGTCAGTGCTCAGACCATACGCCGCACACTACATCAAATTGGTCTGCATAGCTGTCACCCCAGAAGGAAGCCTCTTCTGAAGTCTCTACACAAGAAAGCCCGCAAACAGTTTGCTGAAGACATGTCAACAAAGGACATGGATTACTGGAACCATGTCCTATGGTCTGATGAGACCAAGATTAATTTGTTTGGTTCAGATGGTCTCAAGCATGTGTGGCGGCAATCAGGTGAGGAGTACAAAGATCAGTGTGTCATGCCTACAGTCAAGCATGGTGGTGGGAATGCCATGGTCTGGGGCTGCATGAGTGCAGCAGGTGTTGGGGAGTTACATTTCATTGAGGGACACATGAACTCCAATATGTACTGTGAAATACTGAAGCAGAGCATGATCCCCTCCCTCCAGAAACTGGGTCGCAGGGCAGTGTTCCAGCATGATAATGACCCCAAACACACCTCTAAGACGACCACTGCTTTATTGAAGAGGCTGAGGGTAAAGGTGTTGGACTGGCCAAGCATGTCTCCAGACCTAAACCCAATAGAACATCTTTGGGGCATCCTCAAGCGGAAGGTGGAGGAGCGCAAAGTCTCGAATATCCGCCAGCTCCGTGATGTCGTCATGGAGGAGTGGAAAAGCATTCCAGTGGCAACCTGTGAAGCTCTGGTAAACTCCATGCCCAGGAGAGTTAAGGCAGTTCTGGGAAATAATGGTGGCCACACAAAATATTGACACTTCAGGAACTTTCACTAAGGGGTGTACTCACTTTTGTTGCCGGTGGTTTAGACATTAATGGCTGTATATTGAGTTATTTTGAGGGAAGAATGAATTTACACTGTTATATAAGCTGCACACAGACTACTTTTCATTGTGTCAAAGTGTCATTTTGTCAGTGTTGTCCCATTAAAAGATATACTTAAATATCTGCAGAAATGTGAGGGGTGTACTCACTTTTGTGATACACTGTATATTAGTTGTTTATTTTTATGCTACACTAGTTGACATTGTTTTAGATCCATCAGACGTGTTAAAAATAATCTGATGGATTTGTAACAAATATTCCAGTTTTAAGGACTGAACATCTGGAGGTGAACAATGAGGTGATGGTGGGTGCAGCTCCTGTGCTGGGATGCTTACAAGCACTAGTAGGTGATTCTGGCTAAAGTTCTGATAATAAAACTCATGTTTAAGTGAATTTGAATTTGATCAACTTTTATATTCATATATATTTCAGCAAAGTTTGCTCCAGATCTGCCATCATTTTATATCTGTGTTAGTGTGGAAAAAAGAAACGACTTCTTAAAGGCTGTTTCTCTTAAACTCAACACATCTTCTGCTGAGTCCAAAATCCTTCCTATTTTTTTTAACACCTGTATTGGAATATGAGGAGTTTATTATCTGTCGCCTCATCTTAACCTGCTTGCTGAATTTCTGTTCACTTGAACAGTCTGGGTCACCCTGACCTGCTTAAGAAACTTGTTTTTCACATATTGACGCACTCACACCTATCGCAATGAAGTGCTTTGAGAAACTGGTTCTCTGCCATCTGAAAGCGGCGCTTCCACCAGCACTGGATCCCTACCAGTTTGCCTACCGTGCAAACAGATCAACAGAGGATGCCATTTCCACTGCCCTTCACTCCGCCCTCACCCATTTGGACAATAATGACACCTACATTCGGATGCTGTTTATTGACTTCAGTTCCGCCTTTAATACGGTAATCCCAACCAAGCTGGTAGCCAAGCTCAGTGACCTGGGAATCAGCACCCCCATGTGTAACTGGGTCTTGAACTTTCTAACAAACAGACCCCAGTCTGTAAGGTTAGGTAGTCAGGTGTCCTCTAGCCTGTCTCTGAGTACTGGTGTTCCACAGGGCTGTGTGTTAAGTCCACTGCTTTTCTCCCTGTCCACCCATGACTGTGTGCCGCTGCATAGATCCAACATCCTCATCAAGTTTGCAGATGACACCACAGTGGTTGGCCGCATCAAAGACAACAACGAATCGGCCTACAGGGAGGAGATCCAGCACCTGGTGGTGTGGTGTTCCTCCAACAACCTACATCTGAACACTGAGAAGACCAAAGAGCTCATCGTGGACTTCTGGAAAACCAGAAGCTGTACACACCTCCCTGTCCTTAACAATGGTGACGAAGTGGAGCGTGTCTCCAGTTTCAAGTTTTTGGGCATCCACATCTCTGAGGATCTTTCCTGGACCCACAACACATCCTGTCTGGTGAAGAAAGCGCAGCAGCGCCTTTACTTCTTGAGGAGACTAATAAAGGACCATCTGTCTCCCCAGATTCTCACAAACTTTTACCGCTGCACCATTGAGAGCGTAAGACCTATTATTTATTATTGCACCTTCTGATTACACACTGGACTGTGTTACTATTTATCATTGCACATTTCTCATTGCACAAGTTGCACCTGCACTTTACCATCACCCCGGACTGCACACTGGACTGTTGTAATTTATTTATCATTGCACCTGCACTTTACACAACTGTCATACATACATATGTATAGTTATAGTTTTTATCACTATCCTCATATAGTTATAGTTACAGCTGTATAGTTACTATTTACTCATCCTTTATTACTAGTACTGTTATTACTAATATATACCTAACAAATCTTTATTATTATTACTTTTATTATTATAATACATATTAAATTTTTTTATTAATATGCCTATTGTTACTATTGCTATTATTGTATATAGTACTATGTACATAGATATAATTTCATATATGTAAATAGCTATAGTTATAACTTTATATTCATATTAATCATAGGTATATGTTACTAATATTCTCTGTTTTTTGCACAATGCTACTATTTGCACTTCTGGTAGATGCTAACTACATTTCGTTGCCTTGTACCTGTACTGAGCAATGACAATAAAGTTGAATCAATCTATCAATCAGCTCATTAATCTGGTAAAAGTAGATCTAAAGATCAGACCAACTAATCCACTGAAATCTCACCTTAGATTCTTCCTGTCTGTGTCTGAACTGCTGCTGGTGATCACAGAACAATGTGTTGGAACTTCATCCTAGGAGCAGTTTGATGCTTAGATGTGATACGTGGGAATGTTTGTTTAATGATGTTTATATTAATAGTTTATATTAATAGTTAGGCTACATCTTTGCCCGGTTCGAGTGAACGCTGGCGCGTGTAGCTGCCGCTGCTCCCCAGTTATTTATTTATTTTTACTATTATTTTATGATTTCTGTTCTTCTGAGAGCTTGTGATTTCTGAGATCTTGCTAATACCACAGCTTGGACTCCAACCCAGTCCTTTACCAGAACGACTAAACTCTGTGTATTCAGTATGTTTTGACTGGATTACCTGTATGTGAATCGCTCCGCTCTCAGACGCTACCTGCTGCTTCCTAACTCTACTTCGTCACCATGTGGAATAATGACTCAGTTGTAAGGTTTGTCCTTGTTTGGGCTGTATTGTCCATAGTTTTTCAACCATCGGAAACCTTACACCAGTACTCGGCTGCTGAACTTCTCAGACTGCGGTTCCACCTGCCCTATATGCCACCTGTACTCCACATTCACCCGGACATTGCTCTGCCTTTTCAGCGCAGATACATCCATCGTGGGTCCCGACGGAACTTCCACATTGATGACTCGACTACCATAAACACCATCTGGTCTAAAACTAATCGTTCTCAGAGAAATTCTGGCAGGAAAGTGGACTGTGCTGTCTTAGTCAGGATAGCCAGGTCGGCTAACATCATTGCATCCTCGGACCGTTGTGTAGTTAATGTCGGGCTTTTCAACACTCGGTCTCTCACGGGTAAAAGTATTATTCTCCGGGACATCCTCCTCGACCGTAAGTTTGACTTTCTTTGTCTTACTGAGACGTGGCAACAATCCGGTGACTTCACCCAGCTGAACGAGCTAACGCCAGCTGGGTTTGTTTACATCTGTCACTGGTCGTGGAGGAGGTCTCGCGATACTCTACCGTGAGCAGTTGAAAGCCTCCACTCTCACTCTACCTGTCTACATTACATACATACATTTGAAGTAGTACCCATACAGTTGTATGGTCCAAAACCTACTGTTCTGGCTACTATTTATCGTTCTCCCAAGCCCAATAAGGATTTTATAAATGACTTTTCAGCATTTCTCATATTCCTCTGTTCACATTTCCCTAATATCATTGTGCTTGGTGATTTTAACATACATATGGACACTGTTAATCACATCACTACTAAGAATTTTATATCTTGCTTGGACAGTTTTGGATTACAACAACATATCAATTTCCCAACACACTTTAAAGGACATACCTTGGATTTAGTCTGCTGTTCTGGTGTAACTCCTCACAACTTCACCCATTCAGCTCCTTGGTTTTTACCCCATCTACGTCAGCTTAAAACTACAGGACGCCAGCTGGAGCGTCTCTTTAGGAAAACTGGTCTCACAATACACAAGGATCTATATCATAACCATCTTCTTTTCTATAAAGATAAACTTCACACAGCTAAATCCCAGTACTATTCCCAATTAATTAGAGCTGGTGATGGAAACACACGGGCCCTGTTTTGTCTGGTCACTAACACTCTTCGCCCACCTTACTCTCTACCTTCACAATTCTGTCGACCATTGCAACTTGTTAATGTCATTTTTCAATACTTAAATAGATCAGATACACCAGCAATTGCTTCCTGCTACTTCTTGTACCGTATTTTCCCCAGTTTCAGTCCCTCTTATTCATCCATTTACTACTTTTCAGCTTCCCGCTATATATCTAATCTCATCCATAAATCTAAATCTTCCACTTCTCAACTTGATCCTCTTCCAACACCCCTGGTCAAAGCATGTTTACCCGCTATATTGCCTTTGATAACTGCCATTATTCACTCCTCCCTCACCTCTGGATCTGTTCCTTTGTCATTAAAGTCTGCTGCAGTCACCCCTATTTTAAAGAAACCCGGTATAGATCCTAACAACTTCAATAACCTTCGTCCCATCTCTAACTTGCCTTTTCTTTCAAAAATCATTGAGAAGACAGTTGCTTCTCAGGTACATTCTCACCTCTCCAATAATCACCTTCATGAGCAGTTTCAATCTGGTTTTCGTCCCTATCATAGTACAGAAACAGCTCTCCTCAAAATAACAAATGACCTCTTGACTGCAGCAGACTCAGGTTTTTTATCCATACTCATTCTCCTTGATCTAAGTGCAGCATTTGATACCATCTCCCATTTTATTCTCCTCCATAGACTATCAGCCATTGGTTTTTCCAACATACCTCTGGACTGGTTCACCTCATATCTCTCTGACCGCACTCAGTTTATTCAATTAAAGACATTTACATCCCAACCCTCTCCCCTCACTTCTGGTGTTCCTCAAGGTTTGGTTCTTGGTCCTATTCTTTTCATCATCTACCTTCATCTATCTTCCTTTAGGTCATATTTTTCATAAATATAATATCCAGTTTCATTGTTATGCAGACGACACCCAGCTCTACCTTTCTAGCAAACCCACTTCTACCCTCCCTCCCTCTTTTTAGCAATTGCTAACAGGTAGTCAAGTCTTGGTTGTCCTCTAATTTTGTCAAACTCAATAGTGATAAAACAGAGGTTCTTCTCATTGGTTCTAAATCTGTCCTTGCAAAAGTAGACAGTTTCTCTATTCCCACTGACAACACTCTTGTTTTCCCCTCCCTTCAGGTAAAGAGTCTGGGTGTCGTCCTTGATAGCACTTTGTCTTTTCAAACTCACATAAATAACATCACTCGGTCTGCATACTTTTATATTCGTCATATTAACCGTCTCCGTCCCTCCCTCACTCCTGACAATACTGCCATTCTGGTCCACTCCCTGGTCACATCCCGTTTGGACTATTGCAATTCTCTTCTGTTTGGTCTCCCCCTCAAGTCCCTCCATAAGCTACAACTAGTTCAGAATTCTGCTGCCTGTATCATCTCTAGAACCCCATCCTTTCATCACATCACCCCCGTTCTTCAACAACTCCACTGGCTCCCTGTTAAATTTCGCATTGACTATAAACTTATACTGCTCACCTTTAAAACTATCCATCACCTTGCTCCTCCATATCTCACTGAGCTCCTTCACATAAATAGACTCAGCCGGACCCTTAAATCTTCTTTATCCATTGGTCTTACTGTCCCTCCAGCCCATTTGACTACCATGGGGTCTAGAGCTTTTAGCCGCTCGGCCCCCGTCTCTGGAATTCCCTCCCACCAGATATTCGTAATATTGACTCTCTGAACATTTTTAAATCACGCCTCAAATCTCACCTGTTTAGGACAGCATACAGTCTTTAGCCTGTTCTCTTGACTTTATATATTTTTATAATTCCTTTCCTTTTTTTATTGCTGTTTTATGCTGTTTGTATATGTTTTTTGCTTTGATTTTATTGTTTTATGTACGGTGACCTTGAGAGTCCTGAAAGGCGCCTATAAATAAAATTTATTATTATTATTATTATTATTAAAACTATATTTAATTTATATGTGTTAAAGGTGGTACGTTTTACAATCAGGAGACGACATATCAGGGCTGCATCAGGTTTCTTGTTCACGTTCTAGAAAGGAGAATTAAAGAAGGTAAACAAGACACGAGGACACAAGATTTAAGAGAGGACGTCTCGTTTCATAACGTGTTTTAGTCTTGAATCCTTACTAATCAGAAACGTGTCACAGGCTGAAGGACATAGAAGGCAAGAATACAGGAGGCATCAATTAATGTTTTGAGATGCATCCCAGATATCTGACCATTAAAGATTTCCTTTTCCATGACATTTAACCTCACCCATCAAGTTGATATAAACCTCATTTTATTATGTGCTTGTATCCTGCTCAACACCACCAATAATGATCAGTGGAATAAAAACTCATTAGTCACACATTATATCAGAGGTAAAGCCTGGGTGAGGTCAGAGTTCATCAAAACCACATAAAATATAAACTTAAACCTTTTCACCATTTCCTTTCATCTACTGAAGGTCCAAATTTACACCCAGCACATGTTCATCAACCAAAACTGGTCCTTCTAAACTGAAGTGGTTTTTACAAGACGTGCAAATTCTTGTGAAAGGTCAAAAGTCGAATCCACCATGACCCAGACCAGCATAAAGCAGGTAATGAAAAAAAATGAGTACTTTACATTAGAGGCTGAATGGTGGTGAAGCTGTTATTGTGGAGACCAGAGGTTTTTACCTCTTGGCCCTGGTGCTGGTAACTGCCTTTCTCCCAGTTTGTCTCAGTGTGTTTCAGCAGTTTGGCATGTTCTCTTTAATATGAGGATTTCCTCTAAGTAATGACAATAATAATAAAGATTGTATTTAGGAGAAGTTGTGAGTGAGTGAGGTGTTAGCTGCAGCAGTGCAATCATTCAAGCAGTGCAAAGACCGACTGCAGGTGCTGAGGGGGAGGATGTGATACAGTGCAGTTACTGTACACTTCCACTCACTCAGGTTTTTGTACCACCATATAACACTGTGTGAAGAACGGGGTACTACCAGGATAGTATAAACTCTGACAGTAATAATCTCCTGCATCTCCAGTCTCAATTCTACTGATGGTCAGAGTGAAGTCAGATCCAGATCCACTGCCACTGAAACGATCTGGAATACCTGATTCTCTGCTGTTAGCAAAGGAGATCAAGAGTTTAGGAGCTTCTCCAGGTTTCTGCTGATACCAGGCTAAACGCTGACCGTGGCTATCAGAGTAAACATTAGAACTGGTTTTACAGTTGATGGTGACTGAAGCTCCTGGATCAACATGTTTTACTGCAGGACTCTGAGTCACAGTCACCTGACCTCTGGATCCTGAAAACAATAAGAAGAATAAAGACGTTCACTACATGAAGAACCATGTGGAGTTTGAAGTTCATCTAGTGGATCTTCTCCACATGGCAGAGTCTCCTCGCCAGTAGAACATAAAGCATCGTGTTACCTTGAGTGCAGAGAGCCAGTGTGCAGATGAAGATGGAGATGAAGGTCATGGTTGATGTGGGTGAAGATGCTGGTCAGCAGCTCTCAGTCATGAAGTGTTAAACTCACAGAGCTTTAAACACTGACAGAGCACTGAAGCATGTAGTGTGTGTGTGTGTGTGTGTGTGTGTGTGTGTGTGTGTGTGTGTGTGTGTGTGTGTGTGGAATCACTGGAGTGGAACAGAGGTTTTTGTACGACGGCTTCATTGGAATGTATCACTGTGCTACAATTTTGGTGGAGGAACCAAACTCAGCGTCAGTAAGTAGTTTTATTTCTTCTACATTAAAAACATTTCTAATTATTAATAACAGTTATATACAATTACTGACTGTTCAGCTTTCAATAAATATATATAATTACTGAATATTCAACCTTTACTAAATACTTACAGTTTCTGAATATTAAAGACTGAATAAATGCGCTGGTGTTTTTGATGGTAAATATAAAGCTGGTCTCTGGTTGATGAAGTTTGGTGTAAACTGGTACGAGTGACTGGTGCTGATGTAAAATCCAGACGAATGCTGCTGTGTGTTTGTGCTAAACAATGAATATTTCTGTAATCAGCTACATCTGGATGTGCTGCAGTCAGTTGTGTTGAATGCTAAAGTAATAAGAGTTGATATTGAATATGTGCTAACAGAAGCTTGCAGATGTTTCTACTGAACTGCAGTGATGTGAGAACAGTGTGCAGCAGCACTGCATTGATGATTGAACACAGATGAAGGTTTCCAGTCTGGATGCTTAATAAGCAGTAAGGAGGAAATGATGTGGAAACGTTTCTAAATGGGACTTTTTGTTCTGTTTCTCCTGTACAGCCGGTCCCACGGTGAAGCCGTCCGTGTCTCTGCTCCCTCCCTCCTCTCTGCAGCTGTCTGAGGGATCGGCCTCGCTGCTCTGCCTGCTGTCTGGTTACTCTCCACAGGGGGCGCTGGTGAGCTGGACGGTGGACGGCACAGTGCTGCAGGACGGGGTGGTGACCGGAGCAGAAGAACTGAAAGGGGGCAGTTGGAGGCGTGGCAGCACCCTGACCCTCAGCAAATCACAGTGGGAAAAGGGGGAGGAGTTTGGCTGTAAGGTCTCTCACCATGGCGTCGATCATCCCGTCGTATTCAGAAAGAACCAGTGTGAAGGCTAGCAGCTCCCAGATAGAACTGAACATGGAGACACTTCCACATGCTTCTACAATGGAGTTTCAGTTCTACACAATGCTGCATTTCTGTCTTTCCTCTGTTCAGTGTCCTGTTGCTCTTCCTGTAGTTTTGCTGTGCTGAAATAAAGCTTGATTTTGGACATTGTCTGGTCTTTTCTTCTAGTTCATCATCATGATGAGTGTTAGGAGAGAAGATCTTTAGCTGGAGATTCAGTGCTGTGTGTTGTGCTTCAGTGAGTTTGGATGAAGGAAGATGAACATCTGGTGAAAGTGCTGCTCTATTCTGGGAGAAAGCAGATCACTCAGCCGTCTTCATGCAAATCTCACTTTCACCCCCATGTTCTCTCACTTTAGCTTCTACTCATTACAATCAGCTGCTTTTGGTTGTTTGCTTTTATTTCATAAATTTAATGCTGCACCCTTTTAAAATTGTGATTTTTATATAAGGCATCTAAAGTGATTTACATTTCAAACAGGCACAAACTTGATTTATTTTTAAATTTAGCGAATAAAAAGTTCAACCATCGAAGCATCAGGACAGTGTGTGCACCAACAAAAAATTTAAATTGTGGAAAACATTTAGGATTTATATTTTTGTTTGTTTGCAAAGACATAAAATGATTATTTCAGCATCTGTTATAACACTCAGCCATTATAACCACTGGAGCTTTCCCAGTGGTTCCAATTACACTGGACTGAGGCCAACGAGCACTTACAAAAGGTTAGTCGTGTCTCCTGGTAACTGGGTTTCCAGAGAAGCTACAGTTGTGATTTCTCATGTGAGACGACCCTTTTAAATTTGTAAATACATTCTCACTAACCCTGATACATAAAGGGAACCTTAATTCCTTAATCCCAAACAGTCATTGATCTGGTTAGCTAAATTGATCACATCTGGGTTTAGATGTACCACAGTAGCTGAAGAAGTTTAAGCAGACCTCTTGCAGGGTTAATTTGAGAGCGATATAGAGATTAATCAGATTCCTTTAGTAGAGGTTGTTCCTACAGGGATATAGTGTGGGCACTTGCAGACATGACTAAATCTTTGGCACCTGAATATATGCAAACTGCCCAAAATGCAAACCCTGATAAACTTTAGTTGCTATTAAATAGCTGCATAGTACAGTATTCGCAAAGCAACCTTAAGGACAAAGACTTAGCCACTATCTTAGGAAAATGGCCATCATATTAGTCACCCAGTCCAGAAACCGTTCCCAGAAAATAAAGGAGGTAAAAAGAGAAATGCAGGGCCCATGAGCAAAAGCATGCATCACTCACCAGTAAAATAGAAGGATTGGAACACACACTCTCCAAGACTAGTCAAGAGTTGAATCAAAAGTGCTCTTCTTAACCAGCAAGGGAAGCTACTTCTCAAAGGAGTGACCCAGTGCTGGTCTCTACCACAGATAGGGCACCGATCAGGACAAAATCACACGTAACATAACATGTCCAATATCTGAAGTTTTCTGGGAGTGGGGATATTCCTATGCTAAGTTGGCCTTTGTATGATTTACTGAAGAAAGATGTTCTGTTTACTTGGTGACAACTCCAAGAACAAGCCATGCAAGCTTTGACGGACAAGCTGTGCACAGCACCTTGTTTCATGCACCCTGATTATGACCAGATATTCTATCTGTAGACTGAAATTTCAGAGTGCCTTCTGTGTGGGGTCCTACCTGTGTGGAGTTTGCATGTTCTCCTTGTGTCTGCGTGGGTTTACTCCAGGTTCTCCGGTATCCTCCCACAGTTTAAAGACGTGCAAATTAGGTGAATTGGAGACACAAATTTGTCCATGACTGTGTTTGATATTAAACTTGTGAACTGATGAACCTTGTGTAATGAGCAGCTACCTCTCCTGTCATTAATGTAACCAGAGTGTGTAAACATGATGTTAAAATCCTAATAAACAAACAAACAAACTGTGGGCTGTCAAACTATTTTCTCATTACAGTGGTGGCCAGAAAGTGATTGTGGAAATGTTGTGGTTCATGTTGTGAAGATGGCGCCGCGAGTGGCAGCCTCGGCACAGTGCTCTCTAGTACTTTCCTTCTTTTTGTCTATTGTTTGTGTTTTTTGTAACCCAAACCCGATCAGTTACACCAGAGACGAACTGCTGAACTTAAGACAGTTCACTTCAAACGGTTTTTCATCCATTTTTACTGATTCTGTGAGTTTTTTGGAGATCCTTGTTGGTGGAGCAGCGGCTCTGTTGGGAACACGGAGGTGATGCAGGAGAGGGATGCGCGCCGGCAGAGATGTGAAGCTCCGACAGCGGGGATTTCGCACCACGCTCCCATCGATTCATCTCGCGAACCTCCGCTCCCTGCCTAACAAAATGGACGAGATGCTTCTACTTAAGGGGATAAACAAAAACTTTACACGCTCCGCAGCACTTTGCTTCACTGAAACCTGGCTGAGTGATTCCGTACCGGACAGCGCACTGCAACTGCCGGGCTTTCGTATACATCGCGCGGATCGCGTAACGGAGCTCACTGGGAAAGCGAAAGGTGGAGGAATCTGCTTTTACATTAATGAAGGTTGGTGTACTGATGTTACAGTATTAACACTAGAAGTCCCAGAAATTTCGAGCTCCCCCCTGAAGACCCGAAAGAGGGTCAAATGACCCTTAGTCCGAACTGACGACTCTGATGGCTCCAATTAGCATCCTTTCATTTGTAAATGTGGCCATTGCCTGAGGAATCTGCAGGGGGGAGTAGAGCTGAATTCACACTAACGTCTGTCTAATACTTGAAAAGGACTAAAAACCTGGCCTTTCTGAGCCAATGGCCTTAAAGACAGATCTTTTACTTTTTTGGGTGTCAATGACAAAAAATACCAAAATTCAAGATTAAGTCAAATAATAATGATGATTTATTAATATGAATGATCCGTGATGTTGTGCTGCATTATCCAGGTCATTTTGCCAAATGTACATATAGTTTGCAAAACATACAATCTGTTTCAAGTTTTCAAGTTTTTCTAAAAGAATTTATTTATGTTTTTCTTTTAAAAAAAGATGTGAAAGAAGTGGGTTCAAAATGACAGACAAAAAACAAAACAAATTAATTGTGTTGATCCACCTCAACAAAGGTCTTGTAAAAGAGCAAAATAATGTAAGCTGCTCCTGAGTGTGTCTGCCCACCCCCCAGCTGCATTGTTGTGCAGGGGATATGCATAAGGTTGCTAACACCTTAGCAAATTTGCATGCAGCCTTTTGTGCTGTGGGGGATAACAACACCAACCCTTGTGACTCAGATGGAGAAGACATAGTCCTTCAACCGGATTCGGACTCTGAGCTGTCTTCAGGTTAGATTTTTCAAATTACCTATTTTTATTTCCTGACTATCTTTTTTATTTAGATCCAAAACAAAATGTTAATTTGAAATTATTTATCTTGCAGATGAGGAGACTCCTCCTCTACCAAAAAAGAGAGCTCGGTTGGCGAGTGAGCCGACAGAGACCGCAAAAGATGGCACAGTGTGGCGTGAAGTACAAGTGGGGAAACGTCTCCATTTCACCCCAATAGAACCGTACCCTACAGATGGAGAGCCAAGGGCTAAGGCCAGACGAAGTGTCCGGAGTCGCCTTCAGAGCTTCCTCTGTTTTATCACTCTTGACATGCTTCGTAGCATTCAAGAATGGACTACTCAACATGCACGTCACACGGAGCAGGTGGATTGGTTCATGGATCTCCCGGAACTAATGGCATTTATTTCAGTCACTATCTTGCGGGGGGGTGACCAAGGTTCCATCACTACGTGACAGCTGGTCAGCAAACCTGGCAAACCCAAGGATCATTGCAACTATGGCCCGAAACCGCTTCCAAGACATCATGCAACACCTACGCTTTGATGACATGTTCACACGCAGTGAGCGAGCGGAGACCGATAAGTTTGCTGCAATCTCCGATGTGTGGAGATCGTTTGTCACCAACTGCATCGCATCCTACAACCCTGGTCGACACATCACTATTGATGAACAGCTTTTCCCGTCAAAGACTCGCTGCTGTTTTCTGCAATACATTGCAACAAAACCAGACAAGTTTGGCATCAAGTTTTGGGTGACTTGCGACTTGAAATCAAAGTACATCTGTAATGTCCTCCCATATCTTGGCAAGGACCCCAGTCATCCCAGCAGGGAGAGACTGTCCGAAACTGTAGTGATGAGGCTGATGGAACCATTCATGGACAAGGGCAGAACTGTAACCACGGACAATTTCTTTACATCATTGTCACTTGCACAACGACTGCTTAGCCGGAAAACCACTATCCTCGGCACAGTCAACAAGAGTCGCCGGGAAATTCCTCAATCCGCTAGACAGATGGACCGCACTGAATTCACCACTCAGGTGTTTTCAACCACTGGTGCCACACTGACAGTGTATGCACCCAAACGAAAGAAGGCCGTCTACATTCTCAGCAGCACGAACAATTGTGCAACTGAGAGATGAGTTGACTGCTACAAATACACGTGTGGCAAATGTACCAGGGACATACCCAGGCAGTGTCAGGTATGTTCCGACAGTGCAGACAGACTGCTGAGTGAGTGCTGAAATGCTGGTCACACAAGAAGGACATGCCACTCACACACACACACACACAGCCCCCCACTGCAGCCTATTGTCTAAAATTTCTAATTCTCTATTTAAAATATATAAAAAATGATTCATTGTTTGTGCTTTTTTGCTCAAATAAAACTAAACTAAATACAATATGAATAGTCTTTATATTATCAAATACAATAAACTGAATAGAACTAACTAGAAACTAAATGGCTAAACTCAATGGAAAACAACAACCTCCTGTGGTGCGACAGTAATGGCCTTATTTGCAGAACAAAAGACGGTGATTATAGGATGTTAGCTAAAATCCTTCAGGTCATTCGACCCGTCTCTGGGTTCCAAAGGTAGAAATGTGAAATGACCCCTCTCTGGGACTTCTAGTAAATACTGCAGTCCAAATTTGGAGTCTTTTTTCATTCATTGTAAGCCTTTCTACATTCATCCTGGCTGGTGTTTACATTCCACCTCAAGCCAACGTGCATGACACACTGCAAACTCTAGCGGATCAGATAACGGGATTAGAACAAAAATATCCGGACTCACTGTTAATAATTCTGGGGAATTTCAACAAAGCAAAACTAAACCACGAACTGCCAAAATATAAACAGCATATTAACTGTCCCACCAGGGATAACAACACACTGGACCACTGCTACACCATCATTAAGGATGCATACCGCCCTGTTCCACGTGCACCTCTGGGAAACTCTGATCACTGTCTAATTTACTTAATTCCAAATTACAGGCAAAAACTTAAAACGTCTAAGCCTGTAGTTAAAACAGTGAAGAAATGGACCAGAGAGGCTAAACTAGAACTACAGGACTGTTTTGAACACACGGATTGGTCTGTTTTTGAAACTGCAGCTGCAAACCTGGACGAACTGACGGACACTGTAACATCTTACATCAGTTTCTGTGAAGAGGCGTGTGTGCAAACTAAAACCTTCTGCACATACAGCAACAACAAACCATGGTTTACACCCAAACTCAAACAACTGCGTCGGGTCAAGGCGGACGCCTACAGGAGTGGAGATAGGGCCCTGTACAACAAGGCAAGAAACACACTAACCCGGGAGATCAGTGTGGCTAAAAGAAACTACACTGAAAAGCTGAAAAAACGTTTTTCAGCCAACGACCCTGCTACAGTGTGGAGAGGCCTTGGAGAAATCACCAGTTACAGGAAACCTCCCCCACCCATAGATGCAAATAAAGACCTTGCAGACGACCTTAACGACTACTTTTGTAGGTTTGAAAGTGACCACTTCACACCCATCAATCTACCCATCTCATCTGCATCTGTTATTTCATCTCTGACACCACCACCACCTTCGCCCCCAGTCACCCAGGCTACACTTAAGATAGGTGTTAAAGATGTCAGCCAGCTTTTCCGGAGACAAAAGACCAGGAAATCGTCAGGCCCGGACAACATCTCTCCCTCCTGTCTCAAAGCCTGCGCTGACCAACTGGCTCCAATTTTTACACGTATCTTCAACAGATCCCTGGAACTGTCTGTTGTTCCCTCCTGTTTCAAACGCTCCACCATCATCCCGATCCCCAAGAAATCCTACATAACTGGACTGAATGACTACAGACCGGTAGCACTGACATCAGTAGTCATGAAGTCATTTGAACGATTGGTGCTAGCCCATCTGAAGGAAACCACTGGACACCTACTGGACCCACTGCAGTTTGCATATAGGGCTAACAGGTCAGTGGATGATGCAATCAACATGGGCCTTCACTACGTCCTGCAACACCTCGACTGCCCTGGGACTTATGTAAGGATCCTGTTTGTGGACTTCAGCTTGGCTTTCAACACTGTCAACCCTGGAATTCTCTCCTACAAACTCTCCCAGCTCACTGTGCCCCCTGCCATGTGTCAATGGATTACCAGCTTCCTGACAGGCAGAACACAGCAGGTGAAGCTAGGAGAAGTCACTTCTCACACTCGGACAGTCAGTACTGGTACTCCTCAGTGAAGTGTTATCTCACCACTGCTCTTTTCACTCTACACCAATGACTTCAAGAGTTTCACAGATGGGTCACTGGAGATGCAGTTTGCAGATGATACAACAATCATTGGTCTGATTCACGACAGAGATGAATCTGCTTACCGGCGAGAGGTCGACCAGCTGGTGCACTGGTGCGGTCAGAACAACCTGGAGCTTAACACGCTCAAGACTGTAGAGATGACAGTGGACTTCAGGAAACACTCACCAGCACGGCTCCCACTCACAATTTTAGGCAGTCCTGTTTCAACTGTGGAGTCCTTCAAGTTTTTGGGCACTATCATTTCCCAGGACCTGAAGTGGGAGTATAACATCAACTCCACCATCAAGAAAACCCAACAGATAATGTTCTTTCTGCGGAAAATGCGAAAGCTGGGACTGCCACAGGAGCTGCTAAGACAATTCTACACTGCGGCCATCGAATCAGTTCTGTGCACTTCCATCACAGTCTGGTTTGGTGCAGCCACAACACAACACAGGAACAGACTGCAGCGACAGGTGAAGTCAGCTGAAAAAATCATTGGTGCTCCTCTGCCCTCTCTCCAGGACTTGTATACTTCAAGAACTAAGAAACGGGCAGAGAAAATTATCACTGACTCCTCACACCCTGGACATTACTTTATCCAACCCCTCCCCTCCGGCAGGCGCTATAGATCCATCCACATTAAAACCACCAGATTTAAAAGCAGTTTCTTCCCACATGCGATCTCCCTCCTAAATAAATAAATGACTGATAATACATACAGTGGTGTTCAAAAAAATAGCAGTCCAACACCATTAACCTGATAAATCACTGTTTTTAGTAGAAGTGATATTTCTGCATAGCAAATAATTTACATGAAAGTGTAGTAGAGTAATGAAAACAAAACAAACCCAACAATTAGAACATGCATGCCGCTCATTCTGAGTAATCGAAGCATTGATTGAAAGGGGGTTGTTCAAAATAATAGCAGTGAGGAGTTCAATTGGTGAAGTCATTCATTCTGCAGAAGAACGGGTGTCAATTTTGGCCCTTATTTAAGGTAGGAGGGTGGCAAATGTTGCACAGGTTGGTCATAGCGCATTTCCTTCTGAAATACTGGGTAAAATGGGTTGTTTTAGGCATTGTTCTGATGAACAGCGTACTTTGATTAAAAAGTTGATTGTAGAGGGAAAAAACATACAGAAAAGTGCAGCAAACTATAGGCTGCTCAGCTAAAATGATCTCAAATACCAAAACCTGAAAGACGCAGAAGGAAGCGTGGAACTACTGTTCAAAAGGATCGAAGAATAGCCAGAATGGCAAATACTAATGGCAAATTTCTTCTTTTCAACTCAAATTGTCACGACAAGTTTTCAGAAAATCTAACGTAAAATAATCAGTTGTCTTGACTACTTGTGAGTTTTTCTATGTTGTCAATGTTCATTTAACTCATGTCTGTAAGTTATCAGTTAAACAAAAGGTGGGGAAAGAGTGGGCGATTCCTATAGGTGGGACCATTTTTGAGTTAGACAGAACAATAATATTTTTTAAAACGTTTAAACCATGGGAGCATGGGGCTAACCAATTTTTTTCACAGACGAAAATCCATTAATATTAATACTGATAAAAACAAGAATAACACACGTTATACGATAGTGGACTACATTTAGCGGCGGAGGGACACACCTGACTCTGGACTACAGTTTGAGGCGGATTAATACACCGAGTGGAGTTTGGCAAGTTGGAGCGTTTACTACTGAAAGCATCAATGGCGGGAAGCAGGTGAGTTTATCAAAGTTTAAAACCTGTGTGATAAAAAGTGAAATTGTGTACGTCGACCATTAAATGTGACAGAACTGACGGATTTACTCATTTCGTTATGTTTACCGAGGCCATGAACGCTTAACATTAGGTTAACAGTTAGCTACTACACCACTTGGGTCCATGGCAGATATTTTAAATAATGGTTGTGTTGGTTTGTGCTGTAATGAGTATAACGGAACGTTAACTGGGGCGAAATAAACTTTGGTTTGCTTTTAAACGAAACGTCTGCATGCGTGCTCGGGTAAGCTAATAGTGAAAAAGATTGTTAGCTAGCTAGCTAATTCGTTAGCCATCCACTTTCAAAAGTAAATAATGACTTGTAATAATGTGCGTTTTTACACTGTGTTGATCTGCTGAGCGGTAAAGAATTTGGTTTTCTTTTTAAAGGTAATTGACCTATGTAGGGATGAATGAAGAGAGCTAAATATCTCCCTATCCAGATAATAATTTTATTCACATACATTTTTGAGAACACAACTTAGCATTCTTGTTTTTTCTCTCTGCAGAGTTCTGAAGATCCCTTTCATGAAGTGGAAATGTTCAAGGAAGAATACTACTGTTTTTATTTTGGGTACACATTGCTGTTTTTAAAAGATGTACCAAGAGCCAAGGTGAAAACTTATGAAATATTTGTTGTTTAAATAAATGTTATTTATAAACAGAAGTTGTAAGTTGATTCATTATAAAGTTTAAAGAAACTGGGAAACATTTATTAGTCAAGTCTAGAAATGACGAACATTACTGTAAACTTTAGACAATAAGTTATGTGAATATAGCTGAAGTTTTATGAACTTAAAAGTGTGTGTTAAAATAGTGAGGAATTGTACGTTTGACTAGATAGTTCATTTTCTAAAATGGATAAAATAAACATATTAAGTTATTTTGACTCAGTGCATCAAGTTGAAACAATGAATAAAGTGAGACATTTAAATGTTTGTTGTATTGTTATATTGATGGAAAACATGATTAAGTAATGATTATTAAATCACAGGGTGTGATGATTAATGGGATTGGGAGAGGGGCATCAGTAAAATTTGGATCTGGGCCACATATGGCATGGTAACAGCCCAGTTGTTTTACATGTGGTTGAGTTGTGGGTCATTTCTGGCCCTGCTGGTTTAAAGGTGGCTGAGATGTGGCCCTTTTATGGCTGTAAAACGGCCGAGTTCCGGCAACCGCATCTGGCCCTCATCTGTGCCATCATTCCATGTGGTAGGTGGGCCGCAAGTAAGTGCCGGACGTGGCCCAGATTCGGGCCATATCAAATTTGCTATCTAACATCTTAACTTCCTTACCAAACCCTGACTTCCACTTAACTCTGCTACTAATACTTTACTCTCTTCTATTTCAACATCTCTTGATCAGCTCTGTCCTCTCTCCCTCAAATAAGGAAAACCTTCTCACCTTGCTCCTTGGCTTTCAGATGCATTGTGCAGCAATAGAAGAGAATTGAGGGCAGCTGAGAGAAAGTGGAGGAAATCATAAAGCTGATAATGCTTAATGCTGATCTCTTCTCCTACCACGCTCTGCTGTCCAGGTTCTCATCCAATGTGACTGCTGCTACAACAAACCTTCTACAAAGCAAAGCTTTGACAGGTGTCGTCAGTACAGCTTTCAAGAAGGCAGAGGTCATTCCTTTCTAGACACCACAAACGTTAACAATTACAGACCAAGGATGGCCTCCTCCCTGAAAGGGTGCACTCTTTCAACTGGTGTTCCCCAGGGCTCTGTACTTGAGCTGCTTCTATTCTCTATCTAAACCCGCTCTCTTGGTAAAGTCATGGCCTCCCATGGCTTCTCTTACCACTCCTATGCAGATGATACTCAGCTCATTCTGTCATGTCATTTGTTTTTCAGTTACTATGGTGCCCAGAGAGGCAGCCACGGTGTTTTGGTGTCTCGTGTGTTTGTTTGTTTTATTTTTTTAAACCCGTGTATAGCAAGACAATTTGTACTATATACATAATGAGCTTCTATACATCACATACAGTTACATATCAGCTGTAAACCATTTTACTCACCCCGAGAATTTAATTCTATAATTCTGGTTGGAGTATATATTCCCCTGACGGCACATGCAAGCCTAGCCCAACAACAGCTGGCTGACCAGATTATAGAAGCTGAACAGCAACACCCAGACTCTCTTATTATCATTATGGGAGATTTCAACCAGTGCTGAACTGCCAAAATATAAACAGTTGATCAATTGTCCAACCAGAGAAGATAAGACTCTTGACCACTGCTACAGCACCATTAAGGATGGTGGCCTCGACCAGGTCTCGACCCATGCCCCACTTGGTACTTCTGACCACTCACTTATTCATCTCATCCTCTCATATAAACAAAAGCTCAAAACCACAAAGCCTGGGAGGAATTCAATAAAAATATGGTCTCCTGAAGCAATAGAGAATTTAAAGGAATATCTGGACAGCTGCAAACAATAACCTGGGCGACTATGCGGATGCAGTCACCTCATACATAAGCTTCTGTGAAGAGACTTATCAAAGACCATCTATGCATATCAGAACAACAAACCCTGGTTCTCAAATGAACTAAAGGAACTGCGCATAAAAAAGGAGATAGCTTTTAAAAGTGGGGACCGTGATGCTTACAGAAAAGCAAAGAATGCACTAAACAAGGGAATTAAAGCTGCCAAACACAAATACAGGTAATACTAATCATATGTCTTCTGTAGTAGGCCTGACACATTTGGTCAAAGCTACGAATCTCCTAACGCCACCAGGGTTCGCCGCTGTAATTGACGCACCCATGTTGGTTGGGCCGCGGGACACTGTGAGCAATAACCACAGACACACGCCGACCACCTTCAACCTGTGTTTGACAAGCAGTCCTGGGAAGTCACCGAGGATTCGAAGCCCCCAACTGGTCATCAGTGAATCAGCTCCGCGAGGAAAGCATTGTTGATGCACATCCTCAGCATTCATGCAGAAAACATCTTAGGTTGGAAGATGCCGACGAACCAGTTTGTAAGAAAATACAAATGAAATACTATTCGTAATATTTGTAACATAACGGTTGTGTGTAAAGTACATTAATACGTAAAAACTCTTTGCAGATTTGAACGACGATGCTCTGTTGGTGTACGGACCTTGTGTTGACACAGACCAGGACAATATCGAATGGACTGATGAACTATTGAAAACTTGGAACGACAACAGTTTTACAGATAAGGATTTTGATACAACTGTCGTACGGGACGCGCTTCCAGATGTGTTGCACGAAACAAGAGACACTGCCGAGGACGAATTAAAATCCAATCAAGCGCATGTACTTCAACACCAGGTTAGCGTTAATTGTTCTAAGAAGTCTGATGAGTTGAGTCGACTGTCACAGAAGGTGTCTAAAATTGCTATTGAACAACGTAGACAAGCCGTTCTAAAGCGTAAGACCGACAATGATTTTCGAAAGCAAGTTGTAGACTTTAAATCTACT
This sequence comes from Trichomycterus rosablanca, assembly GCF_030014385.1. Lineage (NCBI taxonomy): Eukaryota > Metazoa > Chordata > Actinopteri > Siluriformes > Trichomycteridae > Trichomycterus > Trichomycterus rosablanca. The sequence continues at coordinate 3,642,567 of NC_085988.1, read as the reverse complement.
ATTTCTAATTTAATTAATGTAATTTAAGAATTGCACAAGGATCAAGTTAATATGCAATTAACTATTTCTAAATTATTTGAAGAAAATCAAAAATTGCGCAAGGAACAGGCTGTACACAATAGCAATGTATATAATACGTTGTATAATTTTAACAGGTTTTTACAGGTAAAAGTGTAGTCATTGATCCCCATAGCTGGGCCATCAGGTTCTAGATAATTATTGTTGTTTTTGTTGTTGATGTTTAAGGTGTTTTAACTGTTGTTGTTTAATACATAAAATGTTTAAGCTTGTACTGATGAGCTGATTTATTTAAAACCTTTAGTGTTATTTAGGTATAAACAAAATGGCATCTAAAAGGTTTTGGGAGTCAGACGACGACACATGCAATGATCCTATTTTTAACGTTTTCCAACAATTGTCTCACGACGAGCAAACAGTTTATCTAAACCACGAGTATGCGACTGCTATGGCCGAGCTAGAAAGCGTTATGCTAAATAATGCACAAAACAGTGCGAACATTAATGGTAGTAATGTGCATGTTTTTTTACAAACTACATTGAATACATGGTTAACAAACAGAAGTCAAACATCACAAGAAATATCAACAAAAAGCTGTAGATTAGATGGTAGTTGTGAGCAAATGATAGATTTAACATGTAATGACCCTTTTTTAGAAACTTTCCGACATCTGTCTCACGACGAGCGAGCAGATTGTATAAATGACGTGTATGAGATGCTATAGCTGCACTAGAAAGTAATTTGCAAAATAACACTCAACACATAAACACAGAACAGACAGGCGGCGGTGTGTCGACACAGATACTCAACACTTAATCCATCAGCTCCTAACTTTAGTTTATCTGATGGTGACATAGCAGGGTTAGTGAGAGATGGTGGTATTGTAGATGATTATACCATAGTACCTAGGGGTCTGTTTAACAGTGTTGTGCTACACAGATCGTTGAGTTTATGTGATGCTCCATCCACAGACATGAACTCATACATATCCTTTGTACACAATACACTATCATAAATTGTGTCGTTCTCCAGGTTGCTAGCTGGTGATGGTGGTGTTATTGACATCACTATAAGAGGCGGTAGTTTAACATCTGATGTTAATACTGTGTTGTCTTCAAGAGATGGTTACAGTGTGGACAGATTTTCAGATGCTATTGAAAGGATTATGCAGAGCAACAAAAGCATTAAAACAGACGATAGTTTGGTGTTGATTGTCTCGATAGCCATGAGTAAAAATGGTGGTGTTCGTAGTAAAGTGCGTGACTTAGCATACAGTACAACCAGGTGATCGATAGGAACAGACTGAATCTTTTCTGTCCAACAAATACCTCAAATAACTTGTGTTTTGCAATTTGTATTGCTCATATTCTAAACCCGAATATCCCACATAACACATTAGGAATTATAGCTGAACAGATACAGATAAATGTTGGCTTTACACGGGTCTATAGAGTTGGGTTTAATAACATTGGACGCTTTGAATATAAGTTTGGTGTTAAAATAGTCGTTTTCCACAGAAGTAGTTCGGGTGATTTAGAGAAGTACCAAACTAATGACAAGCCACATACCAAGACTGTGTTTCTGTACCTCCATGACGGTCATTACTACGATTAAAAATTTGAAAGCATTCATGGGTGTGATGTATGTTTGTACGTTTTGTTATAAGGGTCACACCAATGCCCGAGATCATGGTTGTAAATACCGCTGAGATGTGTGTCCAGATGCTTTGTGTCACAAGTACCCCAGACTTGTCAAATATTGCGACAGTTGCTCACGCTACTGTAAATCTGCATACTATTATGAACAGCATAAGAAACAAAAACAAACAGTCTACTACAGGTGTAATGGCATCCTCATGCAATCTTACCAAGTATTGTAAAAAATGTGGATGTCATTATCATGTTAGTTTTGATAAAGCCAAAACCCCACAGATGTGTGTCGGACCATTGTGTTCACTGTTTACACGATTTGAAAACAGTAAGCATGAAGCTAATTCTGTCTGTGCAATTACATTTGATGGTGCAGAATTCACAGCTGAGGGTTCTGACTGTATAGAGAGACTCGTCAAAAAGTTTAGACAACCCAAATATCAGGGTTACACGTGGTTAGAGCACAATGCAAAATCACCATGATGGGGTGTAGACTGATCTCCATGTATGATGAAGCATATAAACAACGCTACATAGACTCACTCATTCATTCTGATGCGCTTGGCTAAAACAACATCAGCCTTAAATCTAACACGTTCAGATAAAGAGGATTTTCCACACTAATGTAATTGAAAGCAAAATGAAAACTATGTGAGTTTATACCCTGAAAAGAGTTTTTACAGCTATGACACAATGAATAACAAAGACAGAACAGAGTTTGACGAATGGTACAACACCGTCTCTGGTGGTGTGTTTGAGTTGTATGTTTATGGTAGAAACGATGTCGTGTCACACTGATTTTTTTTTGTTTTCAAATGAACATAGCTAGCATTACTAGCACTGCTGTTGTTAGCAGGTGTAATGTGTTAGGAAGAAGAAGATTGTGTGATTATGCAACACTACACAAATATGAAAAAATAGAGCTGATGATGTAAGATTTAGTTTTTAGCAGTTGTGCCTCAGCTCCAACACAACCAGTAAAACCAGTAAAACCAGTACACACAATAATGAAGCAAATGGTGGAGAACAAACTGAACCTCCTTATTTACTCCCAATGAGATTTTAGGCTCAGAATAATGAGCTAAATAAATAATAAAAGGTTTTTCCTTCCTCGTGCCTGTTTCAGCATAATGTTTAGTATTTCATTATAGACGCTGTATGGTGGTGCAGCTAGTATTGTGGAGCTAGTAACCTGAGTTCCATTCTCACCTCTTGATGGTGGTACTTTGATCAGTTTGGCATGTTCTTTTCATATTTCAAGATGTTCAAGAGTTCAAGATGGCGCCGGTGAGGTCGGCTGCCGTCATGACTGCTCCGACAACTTTTTACCAATTTTTATTTATTTCGCAGCTTTTTATCGGTTTTAACCTCTTTTTCTTTTCACCACAGCTTGTATCCGATATGATAGAAGTACTCTTATTTCTATTAATCTACAATCCACTCACCTTTCGCCGTTTTTAACTCCGGGTTCATCGTGGCCGAAGGAGATCCTGAGGGACAACAAAGAACGGGACTCAAAGTGGCGGCCGAGAGGAAAACGAGCCGGCATCAGGAACAAGCTGAGGGCTAGGGCACACCGAGCTTCCCTGCCTAGTATCCTGTTAGCCAACGTTCAGTCCCTGGACAACAAGCTCGATGACCTCCGGGCCAGGATCAAGTTCCAGAGAGACATTCGGGACTGCGACCTTCTCTGCTTCACCGAGACATGGGTGAACCCAGCGGTACCGGACCACGCCATCCAGCCGGCCGAGTGCTTCTCGGTATACCGCATGGACAGAACAATGGAGTCGGGAAAGACAAGAGGAGGTGGTGTGTGCATGATGGTAAACAGCAGCTGGTGTGATAACACCAACGTCGTTACACTTGCACGCTCCTGCACACCTAACCTGGAACTTCTGGCACTCAAGTTTCGTCCTTTCTACCTTCCTCAGAAATTTACTTCGGTTATTGTCAGCACCGTTTATTTTCCACCTCGGGCGAACACGGACACGGCACTGTGTGAACTTCATGACACACTCACACAGTTTCAGACTCATCACCGGGACGCTGCGCTTATTGTGGTTGGTGATTTTAACAGCGATAACCTCAAACGTGCAGTACCAAACTTCTACCAGCACATCAACTGTCCCACCAGAGGAGAAAGTACACTGGATCATTGCTACACTCCATTCAAAGACAGTTACAAGGCACAATCTCATTCACCGTTTGGAAAGTCTGATCACGCCGCCATCTTTCTCATGCCTAAATATAAACAAAGGCTGAAACAGGAGGTTCCGGTTCAGAGGGAGGTCACGCGCTGAACGGACCAATTGGTGGCTGCCTTACAGGACGCTCTGGATGACGCAGACTGGGATATGTTCCGAGAGAGCTCCGCTGATGACGTCAGCATGTTTACGGAAGCGGTTGTGGGATTTGTTGGGAAACTGGTGGACGATACAGTGGAGAAAAGCGTAGTGAAAACTTTTCCCAACCAGAAGCCGTGGGTGGATAAAACCGTCCGCGACGCTCTGAACTCTTGTACCGCTGCCTACAATGCGGGGCTCATCAGCGGTAACATGGAGGAATATAAAGCTGCGTCTTACGGACTACGCCGAGCGGTGAAAGAGGCGAAGCGGCGCTACGGGGAGAAAATAGAGACACAGTTCCAGCAGAGTGACTCTAGAACCCTGTGGCAGGGACTACGGACCATCACGGACTACAGAAGCCCACCCTCCAGACTGGTGAGTGCGGACGCGTCTCTGGCAACCGAGCTGAACACTTTCTACGCTCGCTTCGAGGCTGCAGCCGGCAACGCTAACAGCGCTAACGATGCTATCAGCGCTACCGGCGTGACCAGCTTGCAGACGGAGCTCGTCGGAACGCAGAGACCCCTCATCATCAGGGAGAGTGATGTACGGAGAGCTTTCAGGAGAGTGAACACCAGGAAAGCAGCAGGATCGGACGGGATCGCCGGCCGAGTCATCAAAGCCTGCGCGGACCAGCTAGCACCGGTGTTCACGGTGATCTTCAACCTATCCCTGACCCAGTGCATCGTACCAGCATGCTTCAAACAGTCCGTCATCGTTCCAGTCCCGAAGAAGAACCAGCCAGCCTGCCTTAATGACTTTCGCCCAGTGGCCCTGACATCAGTCGTGATGGATCATCAGAGACTTCATCACCTCATCACTTCCGGACTCTATGGACCCTTTACAGTTTGCATACCGCCACAATCGTTCCACAGACAATGCCATCACCTACCTCCTTCACACCACATTAACAGACCTGGACGCTGGGAGGGGTAATTATGTTAAACTGCTGTTTGTTGACTACAGCTCAGCATTTAACACGATCATCCCCTCTAAACTAACCATCAAGTTGGAGAACCTGGGACTTCATCCATCCTTGTGTCACTGGATCTCTAACTTTTTGACGGACAGACCACAAGCTGTGCGGGTAGGAAAACACATCTCACCCACACTCACCCTTAGCACTGGCGCCCCCCAGGGCTGTGTCCTGAGCCCCCTGCTGTACTCACTGTACATATATGACTGTGTGGCCACTTCCAGCTCTACCACCATTGTCAAGTTTGCTGACGACACTGTTGTGGTGGGCCTGATCTCTAACAATGATGAGAGGGCCTACCTAGAGGAAATTAAACACCTGGAGGACTGGTGCCAGGATAACAATCTCCTCCTTAACGTCAGCAAGACAAAGGAGCTGATAGTGGACTGCAGCATAAAGCAGGAGAGGAACTATCACCCCGTTATGATCAGTGGCACCGCAGTGGAAAGAGTAGACAATTTCAAGTACCTTGGAGTTCACATCTCAACCTGTCATGGTCTTGCCACACCACTGCGCTGGCAAAGAAGGCCCGTCAGCGTCTTTATCACCTCAGACGCTTAAGGGACTTCAAACTACCATCCAAGGTGCTTCGCAACTTCTACACCTGCACCATTGAATCCATCATAACTGGAAACATCACAACCTGGTTCGGAAACAGCACCAAGCAGGATCGACAGGCTCTACAGAGGGTGGTGCGTTCAGCTGAGCGCATAATCCGGACTGAGCTTCCTGACCTGCAGTCCATATACAGGAAACGGTGCTGGACAAGGGCCAGGAGGATAGTAAAGGACCCCAGTCATCCCAGTAATTGACTATTTTCTTTGTTACGGTCTGGAAAGCGTTTTCGTGCTCTAAAAGCCAAAACGGAGAGGATGAGAAGGAGCTTTTTCCCACAAGCTATTCGAGTCCTCAACGAAAATAGCATTTAGGACCAATTTACACAACTTGCACAATCTAATTTATATGTATATGTACTGTATGTGTATATATGTGGACATATGTATGTGTATATAAGAATATGTATATGAGTATGTAAGTGTATGTACAGTGTATCACAAAAGTGAGTACACCCCTCACATTTCTGCAAATATTTTATTATATCTTTTCATGGGACAACACTATAGACATGAAACTTGGATATAACTTAGAGTAGCCAGTGTACAACTTGTATAGCAGTGTAGATTTACTGTCTTCTGAAAATAACTCAACACACAGCCATTAATGTCTAAATGGCTGGCAACATAAGTGAGTACACCCCACAGTGAACATGTCCAAATTGTGCCCAAAGTGTCAATATTTTGTGTGACCACCATTATTATCCAGCACTGCCTTAACCCTCCTGGGCATGGAATTCACCAGAGCTGCACAGGTTGCTACTGGAATCCTCTTCCACTCCTCCATGATGACATCACGGAGCTGGTGGATGTTAGACACCTTGAACTCCTCCACCTTCCACTTGAGGATGCGCCACAGGTGCTCAATTGGGTTTAGTCCATCACCTTTACATTCAGCTTCCTCAGCAAGGCAGTTGTCATCTTGGAGGTTGTGTTTGGGGTCGTTATCCTGTTGGAAAACTGCCATGAGGCCCAGTTTTCGAAGGGAGGGGATCATGCTCTGTTTCAGAATGTCACAGTACATGTTGGAATTCATGTTTCCCTCAATGAACCGCAGCTCCCCAGTGCCAGTAACACTCATGCAGCCCAAGACCATGATGCTACCACCACCATGCTTGACTGTAGGCAAGATACAGTTGTCTTGGTACTTCTCACCAGGGCGCCGCCACACATGCTGGACACCATCTGAGCCAAACAAGTTTATCTTGGTCTCGTCAGACCACAGGGCATTCCAGTAATCCATGTTCTTGGACTGCTTGTCTTCAGCAAACTGTTTGCGGGCTTTCTTATGCGTCAGTTTCCTTCTGGGATGACGACCATGCAGACCAAGTTGATGCAGTGTGCGGCGTATGGTCTGAGCACTGACAGGCTGACCTCCCACATCTTCAACCTCTGCAGCAATGCTGGCAGCACTCATGTGTCTATTTTTTAAAGCCAACCTCTGGATATGACGCCGAACACGTGGACTCAACTTCTTTGGTCGACCCTGGCGAAGCCTGTTCCGAGTGGAACCTGTCCTGGAAAACCGCTGTATGACCTTGGCCACCATGCTGTAGCTCAGTTTCAGGGTGTTGGCAATCTTCTTATAGCCCAGGCCATCTTTGTGGAGAGCAACAATTCTATTTCTCACATCCTCAGAGAGTTATTTGCCATGAGGTGCCATGTTGAATATCCAGTGGCCAGTATGAGAGAATTGTACCCAAAACACCTAATTTAACAGCCCTGCTCCCCATTTACACCTGGGACCTTGACACATGACACCAGGGAGGGACAACGACACATTTGGGCACAATTTGGACATGTTCACTGTGGGGTGTACTCACTTATGTTGCCAGCTATTTAGACATTAATGGCTGTGTGTTGAGTTATTTTCAGAAGACAGTAAATCTACACTGCTATACAAGCTGTACACTGACTACTCTAAGTTATATCCAAGTTTCATGTCTATAGTGTTGTTCCATGAAAAGATATAATGAAATATTTGCAGAAATGTGAGGGGTGTACTCACTTTTGTGATACACTGTATATGTATAGATTAGTATTTGAGTATTTATTATTTAGCACATCTGTATAGCATTATGTAGCATTATGTTCTGCACTACTTGTCACTTTACACACTTGTTCACTTTAAATTGCCCTTTGTAATTATATTGTTAATTGTTCTAATGTTTCTAGATTCTTACTTTTAAAAACATTCTATATTTTTTTGTATAATATATTTTTTTACTATTTTGTAGTTTTTGTAATTACTGTGGCGGAGCAGTCACTAAAGCATTTCACTGTGTATGACCATGTACAGTGGGGCCAAAAAGTATTTAGTCAGCCACTGATTGTGCAGGTTCTCCTACTTAGAAAGATGAGAGAGGTCTGTAATTTTCATCATAGGTACACTTCAACTATGAGAGACAAAATCAGAAAAAAAAATCCAGGAAATCACATTACAGGATTTTTAAAGAATTTATTTGTAAATTATGGTGGAAAATAAGTTTTTGGTCACCCACAAACAAGCAAGATTTCTGGCTCTCACAGACCTGTAACTTCTTCTTGAAGAAGTTCTTCTGTCCTCCACTCGTTACCTGTATTAATGGCACCTGTTTGACCTCGTTATCTGTATAAAAGACACCTGTCCACAGCCTCAAACAGTCAGACTCCAAACTCAACCATGGCCAGGACCAAAGAGCTGTCGAAGGACACCAGGAAGAAAATTGTAGACTTGCACCAGGTTGGGAAGAGTGAATCTATAATAGGCAAGCAGGTTGGTGTGAATAAATCAATTGTGGGAGCAATTGTAAGAAAATGGAAGACATACCAGACCATTGATAATCTCCCTTGGGGTCAAGATCTCATCCCGTGGGGTCAAAATGATCATGAGAACGGTGAGCAAAAATCCCAGAACTACACAGAGGGACCTGATAAATGACCTGCAGAGAGCTGGGACCAAAGTACAAAGGCTACCATCAGTAACACACTACGCCGAGAGGGACTCAAATCCTGCAGTGCCAGGCGTGTCCCCCTGCTTAAGCCAGTACATGTCCAGGCCCGTCTGAAGTTTGCCAGAGAGCATATGGATGATCCAGAAGAGGATTGGGAGAATATCATGTGGTCAGATGAAACCAAAATGGAACTTTTTGGTAAAAACTCAACTCATCGTGTTTGGAGGAAGAAGAAGAACACAAGAACACCATACCTACTGTGAAGCATGGGGGTGGAAACATCATGCTTTGGGGCTGTTTTTCTGCAAAGGGGACAGGACGACTGATCCGTGTTAAGGGAAGAATGAACGGGGCCATGTATCGTGAGATTTTAAGCCAAAACCTCCTTCCATCAGTGAGAGCATTGAAGATGGAACGTGGCTGGGTCTTCCAGCATGACAATGATCCCAAACACACCGCTCGGGCAACGAAGGAGTGGTTCCGTAAAAAGCATTTCAAGGTCCTGGAGTGGCCTAGCCAGTCTCCAGACCTCCAGACCTCAACCCCATAGAAAATTTGTGGAGGGAGTTGAAAGTCCGTGTTGCCCAGCGACAGCCCCAAAACATCACTACTCTAGAGGAGATCTGCATGGAGGAATGGGCCAAAATACCAGCTACAGTGTGTGCAAACCTGGTGAAGACTTACAGGAAACGTTTGATCTCTGTCATTGCCAACAAAGGTTATGTTACAAAGTATTGAGTTGAACTTTTGTTATTGACCAAATACTTATTTTTCACCATCATTTACAAATAAATTCTTTAAAAATCCTACAATGTGATTTCCTGGATTTTTTTTTTCTCATTTTGTCTCTCATAGTTGAAGTGTAGCTATGATGAAAATTACAGACCTCTCTCATCTTTCTAAGTAGGAGAACCTGCACAATCAGTGGCTGACTAAATACTTTTTGACCCCACTGTATGTGACAAATAAACCTTGATTTGATTTGATTTGATATTTGGCTTTCTCTGTATTATTTTCATAATAATAAAGCTTGTATTTAGGAGAAGTAGTGAGTGAGTGAGTGAGTGAGGTGTTTTCTGTACAGAGTGAATGATTGTACTGTATCACATCCTCCCCCTCAGCACCTGCAGTCGGTCCCAGCTGCAGCAGTGCAGTTACTGTACACTTCCACTCACCCAGGTTTTTGTACCACCATATAACACTGTGTGATCACTGGGCCACTATGTACACTCTTACAGTAATAATCTCCTGCATCTCCAGTCTCAATTCTACTGATGGTCAGAGTGAAGTCAGATCCAGATCCACTGCAACTGAAACGATCTGGAATACCTGATGCTCTGTTGTTAGTGTAGTAGATCAGGAGTTTAGGAGCTTCTCCAGGTTTCTGCTGATACCATGCTAAACCTGGGATGCTTATAAGCACTAGTAGGTGATTCTGGTTAAAGTTCTGATGATGAAACTCATGTTTGTGATAAATTCTAACAAAGCAGAACTTTCATATTCATGTATATTTTACTTCATCTCTAGTTCAGCAAAGTTTGCTCCAGAACTGCCATCATTTTATATCTGTGTTAGTGTGGGAAAAACAAACGACTTCTTAAAGGCTGTTTCTCTTAAACTAGTTTTATTAACACCTGTATTGGAATATGAGGAGTTTATTGTCTGTCACCTCATCTTAACCGGTTTGCTGATTTTTCTGTTCACTTGAACAGTCTGGGTCACCCTGACCTGCTTAAGAAACTTGTTTTTCACATATTGATGCAGATGTTACTTATCAGATGTTCTTTGCATATTTTAGCGGTCAAGTCTGGTCTGGGCAGGTCACCAGTTAAACTTGCTTTTGTGCATCTTGGCGAACTTAAGGTTCTGGGAAAACCACGAGATGTTAATGTAGGGTGAAGTTCTTATTCCCTACCGGTAGGTGCCACTAATCCCCTATTTTCCAGCACATATGAGCTGAGCGGGAAAGCACAAGCTCTCAGTTCATTATTATGCATTGTGAAGGAAGGGTGCTCTGATTATTTTCCGTTAATAATATCTGTTTTGTAAGCCATCCATGTTCAGTTTTCAGTTAGATTGTGATGAATTTAAGAGTGTGTTATGAGGGGGTGATAAATGTGCTACTTTTATGCTGTTTGTCCAAATGTTAGTATGTTTACATTAAGCGGCATGGTCACAGTTTACAAATGTTCGAGTCTTTAACCAATGTGACTGTGCATATGTGCTATGTTTAATTTTATACTATGCAGTTCATGTTACTTTTAAATGATTGTTTATTGGCACACAGTAATGTCAGTTCATTATTATGCATTGTGAAGGGAAGGACAGCACGTGTATAGATCTGAAGTTGCTGTACTGAGATGTGTCATTGAAGTCCCTGAACTGTTTGCACTGGAATTTGAAGAATAAACAGGTACTGCTGTGCTGCATAAACAAACATTCATGGTGTCCAGTCTCTCTATTCCTATCTTAACATCTACATGTTAAAATAAGGCTTTTTATGGGCTGTAGGGAATGCCTCTACCCACTTGGAGAATCGATCTACTACCACTAACATATATTTCAACTTACCACACGGGGGCATGTGTGTGAAATCCACCTGAAGATGTGTGAAAGGCTGGTCTGGAACAGGAAGGGCATCATGTTTAGTGTCCGCTGTTGTGTTGTTTACACGTGCGCAGGTTAAACATGTATCCAGTAAGATTTTTGTTGACAAACCGACTTTGTGTATACAGAAATGTTTGTTTAACAGTTCTACCACTCCCCTCTTTGCGATGTGGGACACACCGTGAAAGTGTCTCACAAGAAAGGGTAGAACAGACTTTGGCAAAGCGACGTGTCCTGAGGGGTCACAAATGATATTATCTGGACTAGGAGAGCAGGACTGTTCTGACCAGAACTGAATGTCATCTTGTGATGCATTAGCTTGCAGAAATTTAATGTCTAAAAGATTATCAGCTAGCAATGGATGTACCATTGGTTTACTTGTCTTTTGCTCAACTAAGAAAGACAAATTTTGAGATGTGCAATACCCATTAGCTGCTGCGCGAGCGTATTGATCGGCTAAAGCATTGCCACGAGCTATGTCTGTGTCAGAGGGGTCGTGCCCTTTTACTTTTACAATAGCGAGTTTGGATGGCAGTGAGCAGGCAGAAATTAGGTCCGCCACGAGATTTGAATTTGCAATAGGCTTTTCATCGGCCGATACAAAGCCTCGATTAGACCATATTTTCCCAAAATCATGGGAAACTCCGAAAGCATACCTCGAATCAGTGTAGATGGTAACAGACTGACCAGAAAACAGATGGCATGCACGCGTAAGTGCAACAAGTTCAGCAGCTTGTGCGGATCTGTAAGGAAGGAAGAGCCCTCAATTACAGTGTTGGGCAGCATGCAAACAGAGTAACCACACAAGAACGTGGAATCGTTTGGTTTGAAGCATGAGCCATCCACAAACATTTTATCACCTTCCCCAAGCGGTGTAGGGGACAGGTCTGCACGTATACTAGAGCTTGAATGAATTGATAACAAGCAATCATGTTCATCTTTCAAGTTAGAGGGTGCCAAGTCGCTGCTGGAATGCTGTAAGAGGTCTTGAAGCAATCGAGCAGGAGAGTTGACAGAAGAGAGAGGTTTAATGTTGAGATTTTCAGTAGAACAAAGGATGACTTCATATCCTGATCTATGCTGAGCTGTCAAGTGTTGTGTCTGTATGTTCTGAAGAATGTGAATGACCTGGTGTGGTGTGTGTAAGACGAGTGGGTGAGAAAGTAAGATTTTCTGTGCATCCTGTACCATAATGGCACAAGCAGTAGTGGCGCATAGACAGGCCGGCATGGCCTGTACTACACGATCCAAAGTCTTGGAGAGATAAGCCACAGGTCTCAGACCAGGTCCACCGTGCTCTTGCGCTAGCACAGCGGAGGCGGTCGAGCCATTCTCAGAAACATACAGATGAAAGGGCAGATCATACCTCGGCAACCCGAGCGAGGGTGATTGACATAAGGCAGTCTTTAGTGCTTGAAATGCACTCACTTTTTCTTTTGTCCATTTGACCTTGGCAGATAAGTCCATGTTGGAGCACCCCTCTCGAAGTAGTCGGTCATAGTAGGAAACATCGGGAATCCATTGTCCAAGAAAACTCAGCATGGCTTTGACAGTCTTTGGTTTTGGCACATTGCTGATAACAGTCTTTCTGGCAGCAGACAGGCTTCGCTGACCTTTGGATAGGGTGAAACCTAGATACTGTACTGTCGGCTTGCAGAACTGCAACTTGGGTAGTGATAACTTGAAACTGCTAACTGCTAGATGATGTAGAAACTGCAGAGAGGCCTCCTCGCATATGGCTTAATCCTGAGCAGCCATCAACAGGTCGTCCGCATATGTGACAAGCGTAGATCCCTCTGGTAAGATCAGGCCCTTCAAAGTATGTCTGACCACGGCTGAAAATACAGCAGGTGAATCAATGAACCCCTGTGGCAATCTCTCCCAAGTGAACTGCTGATTTTTGTAGGTAAAGGCAAAAATGGACTGGGTGTCTGGATGCACAGGGATAGAAAAAAAGCAGAACAAATATCAACTACAGTGTACCATGGGTAGTCAACAGGAATGGCTGTGAGAATAGTCACTACGTCAGGGACTACGGGTGCAATAGGAATAATAAGCTCATTAATTTCCTAAGATCCTGTGTGAAACGATAAGAGCCATCAGGCTTGACTACTGGATTCACTGGTGTGTTATACGGTGAAACTGTTGGCTTTATGACTCCCTGATCTAATAGAGATGAAATGACAGGTTGTATTCCCCGTTCCTTATCAGCAGACAATGGGTATTGTTTCACAAACACTGGCTCCCTTGTCTTCAAATGAGCTTGATAAGGATTGCAAGGAATAAGGCCCACCTCGTTCTTGTGGGATGCCCACAATGAAACTGGAACTGAGGACAGGCGCTCAGGGATAGTACAGGAAAGAAAAGAGTGACAGTCAGTGATGTTGCCCACCTCATGTGAGGCTCTGTAATTATCTGTAACAGAAAACACACAGCAGTCAGAATTGAAAGAAATAGAAATGCCTAACTTGAACATTAAATATCTCCCAAGAAGGCAAAAAGGGTTCTAAAACCGTGTCCACACTGAGAGGTTGAGTCAAAGGACAATCTGTCAAAACCCCTTCAATTCCTACTGACCGCACAGAGCTGTTTGAGACTGGACCATCGTATTGTAGACCACTTAGAGAAGAGCAGGTCGCTCCGGTATCTACAAGAAAATCATAAGTGTGACCATCGACCTGTAGAGATATCATGGGAAGAGTAGAAAATTTGTTAGACAAGGTAGTAGTAAAGCATGTCCAATCAATAAACTCCTCGGGGCCCTCATATTGCATGCAACCCTGTTGGTTATTGGGTTGAGCTTGTGTATTAGGGTTGAGCACAGGAGCTGAGGGCGGGTCTTGGATAATCATCGCAGGCATGGCTGTCCAATGTGGGTTTGTAGGGGGAGGAGCTTGGGGAGGAGATTGGTTCCGCTGGTTTCTGGAACCTCTTTTCCCTTCATTCTTAAATGTGGTTTGCTTTGGACGCTTCTGCTCTTGTTCACTGTCATTGCCCTCGTCACGCTGCTTTTTGTAGCAATCACGAACCCAGTGGCCTTGCTTACCACAGTAGCCACATTTTCCTTTTCTGGTACTGGAACGAGAATTGAAATGTTGAGCACAAGACACTGTTACAGCAGTGGAATTTGTCTTTTTTACTGGCAGAACGCCAACCGCTTCAAGTTCACAAATGTGTTTACAAAAATCATTATTATCCATATAAAAAATGCCTGTTTGCATTCGCAAGATTTGTGCATCTGATTCATTCATATTATTGAAGCACGTATTGATTGCTAAACGAATGTCAGAGCTAGATTCTAGATGTAGTCCTGCTCCGCTGTCCCAGGTTGTAAAAAATCTAGAAGCGAATACGCTAAGTGTCTCGCCCTTTTCAGGTTTACAGTTTATGGCTATAGACAGGTCCGCGAATTTGCTGTTTTGAGTTTTCAAAAACCTCAAAAGTTGCTCAAAAAACTACATTACACTACTGTGACTACGGTAGCTGTTGTACCTGCTGGTCTGTACTCTGACTTCCACTGCGCGGAAAACTGCATTGCTGTATCCTGGTCTTTTAGCTTGGATCGTGCTGGTTTGGTTCCAGTTTCCTGAGAACTACTGTTTTGCCTATAGAGAACTGTTTTGCCTTCATCTGTGTTCTGCTGGAACTACTGTTTTGCCTAAAGAACGGTTTGCCTGAAAGACTGTTTTGCCTGAACTACTGTTTTGCCTAAAGAACTGTTTTGCCTTTATTGGTGTTCTGCTGGAACTGTTGTTCTGTCTGGATTGCTGTTTTGCCTGAGAGACTGTTTTGCCTGCATTGGGTTTTGCCTAAACTACTGTTTGGTCAGACTTTGTCATTTTTGTTTATATTACTAGTTATGTCTGAATCGTATTTTGAGTTATTGTTTTGTATAAATACATTTTGTTTATATAATTGTTTTTATTTATTTTGATTCATGGTTTATTGTATTGGAGAATTATTTGTTTTCTTTCTTTTCCTTTGGCTGGACAGGAGCTGTGGGCCAAAGCAGGAGGCAGACTTATTTTGGTGGTGGAACCCTTTCACTTGCCCTGCAGTCTAGAGCACGTTGGGTGTTATTGAGGTGTGCGGTGTGATCACGTGTGGTGTGTAGTGTAGGAGATTCCTTTACTTTCATATTTCCCGCTGCCGTGGTAAGCCCTCAGCCCTGTTCCTTTCTGCCTCAGTCTTGTTTGTGAATTATAAATGGACCCATAGAGTATTAAATGTGATGTGGCTAATCATTTTACACTAATTGTGTCTGTGTCTTAGAACGTGGCTTGTCATGTGGAAACTTTTGTAAACCATTGTTAATAAAACTAACTAAGTGTTGGAAGTACGTCTCTGGTCTCTAAGTGTGTTCGAACCTGGGTGTCTTTCTTTCTGGGCCTTAAGTGCCTGTTATATAAATATTTCCTAGGGGTGAAATTCCCCTAGGTGGCGTTGTCGAGCAACTTTAACCTAAACAAACCAAGCGTCCACCGCTCCGTCACATTTAGAAGTATTGTGCGGTAATCAACGCCACATAGTTGCATGTGTGCAATTATGGATTTTAAAGAATCCACAAACTGTAAGGGTTTCTTTGGTGAAGGAAGAAACTCAATTACAGATTTTAAATCATTAATGGAAAGTGGAACCATTTTATAACTACATTCCCCTCTAGCGTCAGTCTTTGTGTGAAACGGAAAGGCTGCGTTAGTTTGGGGGCCGTTTAAAGTTCCAGCATCCGAGTCAGAGTCAGATTCGGACAGTGAAGGGTAAAGTTTGTCTACAGTCAAAGCGGAAGATTTTACGCTTTTGGGTTTTGAACCAGTATCACAGCCAGCCTATGACACTCACAGAAGGAACAGGAACATACTTTCCATTATTAGAGCAAACAGAATCAATGCCTGAAGCAGTACAGGAAACCATAACAGGATTAACGTTATAGCGCTTTGTTTTAAAACTGTGCTGAATCTTCCTGTTAGATTTGTTTTTATACTTAGACACAATACACACAATGGCCACACGAATATATCTATTCTCAAAAGAACCAGATATACCGTAAAACCACGGGTTTTGGACCAATCATGCAGATTGTCCACCCACATTCCTGCATATGTGCTTAACCTAAACTGTCTAGCCATGAAACTGGCGTGTCCCCAGGTTTAGGACATGTGTATTCGGTTTTCGAGTTTTTGGCACCCATACTGATTAATGACAATATGAAACAGACAAAATATCTAAAATAAACTAACACAAGAAACCAAGAGGAGATATTCCAAATAGCCAAAAGTAAAAAATAATACTTCACAATAAAATAAGATTATGGGCTTGCTTCCTGCTCAAAACAAATTAGACAAACATAAAACAGAGATAAATTGAATCAGGAATACATAAAATTCACAAACTGACTCAAAATTCTCTAAAACAACAGAGATAAATTGAATCAGGAATACATAAAATTCACAAACTGACTCAAAATTCTCTAAAACGGAACACAGGGCAGAACAACAATCCCCTTATTCCCTAGAGTTTAGGACAAAAATCATTAGAGAACAACAATTTTCCTTATTCTCAGCAGGTCCAGCCAATGCCCCAAAATTTTACAATTTTGTTAAAATACGGATCAACCTTTACAGACAAGTAAATTTATTTAAAAACTTACTCACCTGTTAAAGGAGCCGTAGCATTCTCCACCATTTGTTAAAATAAGGCTTTTATGGAATATTCTCCACCAGGTGATAGATTCCTCTTGGTTTCTTTAATGAGCTCGGTTGAGCCCAGGAGAAGACAAAGGCACAAAGACACAGACACGGCTGAGCACCAAAAACCTTCTGACTTTATTTGGGGGAATAAACAAGAATAAATAGCTAAGGAAAAGGCGGTGTTGGTAGACAATAAAAGCAGGCAGCTGTTGTACAAGGTGTGAATACTTTCAGGATGTGGAAGTAACACGATGATCAAAGGGACAGTAGGAACTTCCAGGGTGCGAACACGTACATATGGTTGTAATACAACTCATGGACTAAGGAAATAAATATATTCTAACGCTACAAAATAACTCAACGCAGAGGAAGAATACCACAGACAGGGGGCAGTACGACACCTAACACTGAACACGGGTTACATCTTTTGGTGCCGTGACCTTTCGGATGCAGTCTAAGCAATATAGTACCATCGGCCAGTGGACTTAGTGAATAAACAGTGAGAGCGTACGGGAGCAACAGTTTATATCCTTTTAAGACAAAACCAGTGTTTATGCTTTGAGTGTGTGTGTGGTAGTCAATGTTTTTTTCCACAAAGGTGGTATAAATGGGTAAATTGCTGTGAGTGGACATGAACTGTTTTTTTTTCCTGATTATTATTGCTTTTATGCAAAAGTGGTGAATTGCTAAACTGTTTTGCTTTCTCTAACTGATACTTGAGTAATTGTTTGGGTATATTATTGATGTTTTGGGTCTTCTAATTTTAATTGTCTGAGTACAATTGTTATATCCAATAGATTGTAGCAATTTAACTAATCTGGGGTTTTACTAGACAACATATTCCAAAATAGCCATAAGCTAACACTGTATAGCATACACATAACCTATTGTTTAGACATCAGGTGCTGTCTATTAGGCATGACAGAGCACAATGTGATGTGGGCAACAGCAATCCGCAATGCGTAGTATTGATGAGGGCAGAAAGTGTACCTGAGACAGTTCTGAGGACACCATTAATAAATTTTCCCGGCGAGTCAAACATGTTGCCAAATGCCACCACAAGCTATATGGCTAACTCAGTTCAAAAGAGTTCAGCTGACCAACAAGTAACTCCAAGGGCCCCTCCTATGCACTTTGACCCTCAAGCACAGGCTACTAATTATAGTCTGCAGGATGGAACAATGCCAACTCAGTATCAAGTGTGCTCGACCAAAGTCCAAATGCACCACAGTGTGCCAGCCGGTATCCAGACCCCAAAATTAGTGACCACTTTCACTGACCCCAGGGCCGATACCGCATCCTCGCTACACCTTGATGACCCTAGATCACTTGCTAGTTCCCGTGGTATCAGTGAGTCACCTAACAGCAGTTTGGTATCCAACGCCCGTTCGGGGTTCTTTCAAACGCATCAAGTTAAAGATGTCCAAAATTTCAGTGGAGGTCCTGAGTGTAATCTGATGATTGATGACTGGATAAGAGACATGCAATATATGTTGGACACTGGGGCTCTCCCACCTGACATTGGTTTTGCTACAGTTGTCCGGCATTTAAGCGGAGAAGCCAGGAAGTTGGTCCTAAATTTATTTAGCCATGAGCAGACACCAGACAGAGCATTTACGGAACTGAGAGCGGAATATGGAGATATTCACTCCTCCTGGGGCCCACTTGCTGATTTCTATGAGAGGTCACAGCGACCAGGCGAGACTCCATGTTCATATGCAATAGCTCTTGAGGCAACACTGCGTATAGTGGAGGAAACATAAAATGGTGGTCATTCCTTCGTAGACAGGGATGATAAATTAACCAGACAGTTCCTAAGGGGTTTGAATAATGATGAAGTGTACATGAGAATTGCACCCATGAAGCCAAGGCTTATGAGTTTTCGAGACCTTCAGTCTGAGCTTCGTCTTCTGGCAAGAGAAACAAAAAAGTTCCGGTCCCAGTGCATATCGAAAAGATCACTCGGCCATGTACAGGTGACAAATTCAGAAAGCAATCAGAGAGCCAAACAAGAGCATGCCTACAAAAGTGATTCAGAGCTAGCAGAATTAACAGCTTTGGTAAAGAGGCTGGTAGTAACCCAGGAGGAGCAGGTCTTAAGAGTGGCAGCGTTGGAGTCCAGAATGGCTAATAGCTATGTGGCACCGAAATCAAAGCAAGGATTGGCCAGACCAGGGGGTGATAAATCTATGTTGGGGTGTTTTCGCTGTGGTGAACCAGGTCATATAGCTAAACTGTGCAGAGCCTACCTGACCCCTACAGAACCTGCCCTGGGGGATAGCCAAATTGACCAACAGTCAAAAGCTGAGAAGCCGTGCCCACAGGGAGCAACCATGGGCATGATCCAAGTTTCACCGGATGATAGTAACCACCAGATTACTACCCCACTTATTGGCCCATCCAATGAAGGTGAAGTGACGGTTAATGGTGTGAAGTGTAAGGCTCTCATTGACTCTGGGTCTCAAGTGACAACAATTACTGACAAGTTCTGGCGCCAACATCCAGATTTGTGCAGTCAGCTACTTCAGCCATCTAATGTTCCCATAGAGGGTGCCAGGGGCCAACAAGTCCCTCACCTGGGCGTCCTCGATATTGACCTGTCTTTTCTGGAAAAGTCTTATAGGAAAGTGCCAACATTTGTGGTCCCTGGTTGCAGCTATACTGTAGATCTTCAGTGCCGCTCCTGATAGGCACCAATGTAATTCATGCATCCAAAGAACACCTGCAGTCTGACCTTTGGGAACAATACTTGTCAGTTGTGAAACATAGACACCCTGAATGGTACTCTGCCCTAGTTGAAATTGAAAAGGCTGGAGGGTACGAAGGGACTGGTAGAGTGGGGACTGCAAAGTATATGGGTCAGAAAGCCATGCTCATCCCTGCAGGTCAAGAGGTCACTGTGAATTGCAGAGTTTTTGGGGGCCCTAAATGGAGAGCTTACACAGCGTTAGTGGAGGGGCTGTCCAGCCTTAGGCACCCAGAAGGCCTTGCTATAGCTCGGGATCTGGCAGATGTGAGGAAACGCTATGTCCCAGTCCGGTTAGCAAATTTATCAGGGCAGCCTTTAAAAATTAGGCCTAAAACTTTACTTGCTGAACTGTTCCTGGTTAAAGATGTGTCTGAGACTCTGGGGGAGAGTGACTTGAGTTGTAATAAGTCACAAACTGGAACCTGCAATCCCCAAGCCCATGTTCTGCAAGCAGGTACAGAGCAAAGCCAAGATCCCGGTGACCCTGTACAAGACGTTTTAGCCCTGCTAGATCTGAGTGATTCCTGCCTGGAAACAGCACCAGCGCAGCCAGTTGATAAACGTGGCGCAACAGTATACTGATGTGTTTTCCAGGCATTCATTGGACTACGGGCATACTTCAGTGGTGCAACACGAAATTCCATTGGTTGACCCTAGGCCTTTTCGGCTCACATACAGAAAGATACCACCCGCCCAGTTCCAGGCAGTGAGAAAGGCAATTGTAGAGATGGAAGAAGCAGGGGTCATACGCCCAATTAAGAGCCCATACGCCTCACCTATGGTAGTTGTAACCAAAAAAGATGGGTCTTTGAGAATTTGCATGGACTACCGGAAATTAAATGCTTGCTGCACCTGTGATGCTTTTCCCCTCCCAAGAGTGGAGGATGCTCTGGGGGCACTGAGACAGGCCAAATTTTTCTCTACCCTTGATCTCACATCTGGGTATTGGCAGGTGGAGGTGGCAGAGGCTGACAAGCATAAAACTGCATTCAGTACACCTATGGGGCTATTTGAAGCAAATCGGATGCCATTTGGACTGGTAAATGCACCATCAACATTCCAAAGGCTAATGACCTGCTGCTTCGGAGACTTGAATTTTGAAAGCTTGCTGATCTATTTGGATGACATAGTCTGTTAAAGACCATTTGCAATCTCTCCAAATGTTCCTCAAAAGTCTCTGAAAAAATCACTGAGACAATATGGCCTAAAGCTAAAGCTTCAAAAATGCCAGCTGTTAAGAAAAGAAGTGCACTACTTGGGACATGTGGTGTCAAGCAAGGGTATCAAGACGGACCCAGAGAAAATCAGTAAAATGGCAGAATGGAAAAGGCCAGAAAACTGACGAGAGCTGTTGCAGTTTCTAGGTTTTGCTGGATATTACCGACAGTTTGTTGAAGGAAATGCTGCCATTGCTGCACCTCTGTACCGGCTGACTTCCGGCGACCTGAGGAAGAAAAAAACGGGCAAAATGGCCTTCAGCCCCTGTACCGCCATTTGAATGGACTGATGAGTGTGAGGACGCCTTTAAGACTCTGAAAGTTAAGCTTACCACGTCTCCAGTGCTTGGCTATGCAAATTACAGCCTGCCTTTTATCCTGCAAACAGATGCGTCTTTTGGAGGTCTGGGGGCAGTGTTAGCCCAATGCAAGATGGTCAGGAGCGAGTAATTGCATATGCTAGTCGGGGTTTAAGCCCAGCTGAGACAAGGTACCCAGCTCACAAACTAGAAATCTGTATGGGCATAAGTTCACAGTCTTAACTGATAACAATCCACTGAAGTATGTGATGACCACTGCTAAGCTGGACGCAACAGGCCAGAGGTGGGTGTCACAGCTGTCCATGTTTGATTTTGACATTCAATACAGACAGGGTGGGTGTAATGCCAATGCGGATGCCCTTTCCAGAATGTCGACTAGCGATGTGTCTGAAGCCCTGCACACCTGCCCGCAGCAAGTGAGCACCCAACCAGTAAGCCAGACAGTCGGTAAAAATAGTGTTTAGGCCAGAGTGAATGGGGAGGCCATTAACAAGCCATCTGCAGAAAGGGGCGCAGTGGATCAGTTTCAAGGCACTTTCAAATCCCATGTCAAAGCAAGAGATAAGAGCATGGCAGAAGGATGACCCTGTGATTGGACGTGTTTTATACTTTATGTCAATGAACACCAAGCCTAAACGTTCTCCATGAGTGGCTCCTCATGAAAGAATGGAATAGGTTGCTGGTGAAAGATGACATCCTGTATAGACGAGTGAATGATAAATTGAGAGGCCCATTTGTTCAACTTGTGCTTCCGGAAAAGTTTCATGGTTTCGTAAAAGCCGCACTTCATGATGACTCTGGGCATTTTGGGGTTGAGCGCACTTTTGCATTGATCAGAGAAAGGTTTTACTGGCCTGAAATGTTTAATGACATTTACATTTTTAGCATTTAGTAGACGCCTTTATCCAAAGCGACTTACATTACAGTTTAAGCAATTGAGGGTTAAGGGCCTTGCTCAAGGGCCCAACAGCAGCAGCCTGGCAGTGGTGAGGCTTGAACCAGTGACCCTCTGATTACTAGTCCAGTACCTTAACCACTAGGCTACAGCTTGCCCATACATTAAGGTATGGTGTGAAAAGTGTGAAAGGTGCTGTCTCAGAAAGACTCCGACTTCAGGTCTTCGTGCCCCTCTAGTTAGCATCCATACAAACACCCCTCTCGAGCTCATTTGTGTTGACTTCCTAGCGTTAGAGTAATCCAGGGGAGAGGTTGAGAATGTTCTGGTATTGACTGACCACTTCTCTCGGTTTGCCCAGGCCTACCCGACTAAGGACCAAAAGGCGGAGACAGTGGCAAGGGTGTTATGGAAGAATTTCTTCTGTAAGTTTGGGTTTCCAGCCAAACTCCATGCAGATCAGGGAAGGAACTTTGAGAGTACAGTGGTTAAAGAGCTATGCAGACTTACAGGCACAGTAAAGACACGTACCTCCTCATACCACCCCCAAGGAAATGGGACCACAGAGAGGTTTAATCGTACTCTGATGAACATGCTAGGCACGCTCCCGCCACACCTCAAGGCCAGCTGGCATGAGCATATTGATTCTCTTACCCATGCTTATAACTGTACTCGCCATGATTCTACTGGCCACACCTTATTTTCTGATGTTTGGCAGACACCCTCGCGTGCCCATTGACCTTGTGTTTGGGTTGACAGCTGACACTGAACAAGCCAACTCCATTTCGAGACACTCCAGAGAGATTCAGAAAAAGCATTATGATGGGAAAGCGAAACTCAGGCAGTTCTCACCAGGTGACTAGTCAAAGTCTGTCACACTGAAACGAGACAGAAGCTGGGTGACCGGTGGGAGCCAAAGCCTTACCTGGTTGTAAAGAAACAGCCTGGGATTCCCGTATATGTAATGCAAACTGAAGATGGCGAGGTGGAAAGAGTAATTCATGAGAATCTCATGACCCAGTGCATGTTCCTCCCTGTAGAACACCAGCAAACTGAGGAAGGTGAGGAAGATGAACTGGACACAAGTGGTGATGTAGGCCATGGAGCTGAGAACAGTGATGTGGGCATAGGGGGTAACTGGGAGGAGATGAGCCAAAGAGATGGAGCAGAGAGAAGTGATGACAATAACTTTGACTTTTCATGCGACATGGGAGAGGCCGTTAACAACCAAGGTGGCTCAGGGCTGGTGAGTGGTCAAAATGATTCCACAGTTAACAGTGAGACTGTGGTGTTCCTGCACCAAGAAAACCTGGTGGACCAAGAAATAATGGGGGACCCTGATGTTGCAGTGGCCCCACGACGGAATCCACAAAGACAGAGACGAGCCCCAAATAGACTGTCCTATCAGCTAAGGGTCACTGATGGGCAAACAGTAGAAGACAAGGCCATAGGAGGAGGGGAAGATGTGGCAGAAAGTCAGGCTGAGTAAAAGCGGAACCTGTGCTTAGCCTTAGATGACACTACTGTAGTTTATCTAACTAACTGATTGCGAAACAGTAAGGGGTTTTATTTTATTTTTTTTGTTCATGTTGAGGGTCATGGTTAAGATGGCAGGGATGCTATCGCACAAAGAGGGGGTGGATGTAGGGTGAGGTTCTTATTCCCTACCGGTAGGTGCCACTAATCCCCTATTTTCCAGCACATACAGTGGGGTCAAAAAGTATTTAGTCAGCCACTGATTGTGCAAGTTCTCCTACTTAGAAAGATGAGAGAGGTCTGTAATTTTCATCATAGCTACACTTCAACTATGAGAGACAAAATGAGAAAAAAGTTTGTAGGATTTTTAAAGAATTTATTCGTAAATGATGGTGGAAAATAAGTATTTGGTCAATAACAAACAAGCAAGATTTCTGGCTCTCACAGACCTGTAACTTATTCTTTAAGAAGTTCTTCTGTCCTCCACTCGTTACCTGTATTAATGGCACCTGTTTGACCTCGTTATCTGTATAAAAGACCTGTCCACAGCCTCAAACAGTCAGACTCCAAACTCAACCATGGCCAGGACCAAAGAGCTGTCGAAGGACACCAGGAAGAAAATTGTAGACCTGCACCAGGCTGGGAAGAGTGAATCTACAATAGGCAAGCAGGTTGGTGTGAATAAATCAACTGTGGGAGCAATTGTAAGAAAATTGAAGACATACAAGACCATTGATAATCTCCCTTGGGGTCAAGATCTCATCCCATGGGGTCAAAATGATCATGAGAACGGTGAGCAAAAATCCCAGAACTACACAGAGGGACCTGATGAATGACCTGCAGAGAGCTGGGACCAAAGTAACAAAGGCCACCATCAGTAACACACTACGCCGAGAGGGACTCAAATCCTGCAGTGCCAGGCGTGTCCCCCTGCTTAAGCCAGTACATGTCCAGGCCCGTCTGAAGTTTGCCAGAGAGCATATGGATGATCCAGAAGAGGATTGGGAGAATATCATGTGGTCAGATGAGACCAAAATGGAACTTTTTGGTAAAAACTCAACTCGTCGTGTTTGGAGGAAGAAGAAGAACCCAAGAACACCATACCTACTGTGAAGCATGGGGGTGGAAACATCATGCTTTGGGGCTGTTTTTCTGCAAAGGGGATAGGACGACTGATCCGTGTTAAGGGAAGAATGAACGGGGCCATGTATCGTGAGATTTTAAGCCAAAACCTCCTTCCATCAGTGAGAGCATTGAAGATGGAACGTGGCTGGGTCTTCCAGCATGACAATGATCCCAAACACACCGCTCGGGCGACGAAGGAGTGGCTCCGTAAAAAGCATTTCAAGGTCCTGGAGTGGCCTAGCCAGTCTCCAGACCTCAACCCCATAGAAAATGTGTGGAATCCGTGTTGCCCAGCGACAGCCCCAAAACATCACTGCTCTAGAGGAGATCTGCATGGAGGAATGGGCCAAAATACCAGCTACAGTGTGTGCAAACCTGGTGAAGACTTACAGGAAACATTTGACCTCTGTCATTGCCAACAAAGGTTATGTTACAAAGTATTGAGTTGAACTTTTGTTTTTGACCAAATACTTATTTTCCACCATAATTTACAAATAAATTATTTAAAAATCCTACAATGTGATTTCCTGGATTTTTTTTTCTCATTTTGTCTCTCATAGTTGAAGTGTAGCTATGATGAAAATTACAGACCTCTCTCATCTTTCTAAGTAGGAGAACCTGTACAATCAGTGGCTGACTAAATACTTTTTGGCCCCACTATATGAGCTGAGCGGGAAAGCACAAGCTCTCAGTTCATTATTATGCATTGTGAAGGTAGGGTGCTCTGATTATTTTCCGTTAATAATATCTGTTTTGTAAGCCATCCATGTTCAGTTTTCAGTTAGATTGTGATCATTTAAGAGTGTGTTATGAGGGGGTGATAAATGTGTTACTTTTATGCTGTTTGTCCAAATGTTAGTATGTTTACATTAAGCGGCATGGTCACAGTTTACAAATGTTCGAGTCTTTAATCAATGTGACTGTGCATATGTGCTATGTTTAATTTTATACTATGCAGTTCATGTTACTTTTAAATGATTGTTTATTGGCACACAGTAATGTCAGTTCATTATTATGCATTGTGAAGGGAAGGACAGCACGTGTATAGATCTGAAGTTGCTGTACTGAGATGTGTCATTGAAGTCCCTGAACTGTTTGCACTGGAATTTGAAGAATAAACTGGTACTGCTGTGCTGCATAAACGAACATTCATGGTGTCCAGTCTCTCTATTCCTATGTTAACATCTACAAAATAACACAACGCAGAGGAAGAATACCACAGACAGGGGGCAGTACGACACCTAACACTGAAAACGGGTTACATTAACAGTTCCCAGAATAACGGTCTGGGAGCAGAGCCATATAGAACCTTATTCCTCGTCCTTATTATTGATTCCTGAAAGCTTCTGTCCTGTTTTGAGATTGTTTTCAGTTGAGTTTAGATTTTAGCAACACAACACTATATTACCAAAAATATGTGAACACCCCTCCTAGTTATTTCCTAGTTCAGGTGTTTCAGCAACATACACGGCTAAGAAAAATGTATTTGCCCTCTTCCCAATTTCTTCTATTTTTGCCAATTCGTGTAATAAGATACAACAACAGTAAACACAAAATACAGCTTCTGAATGATCATTTCATTTACTGAGGATAAAGATTCATTCAAAACCTATATCACTGTGTGAACAAGTAACTGTCCCCTTTATTACTAAATCAACCAGTTAACCAAATTCAGTTGACAACTGGGTTAAAATTACTAACTAATTTACTAACCACACTCAAACACAATTACTGCCAGACCTGTTGAATCTAAACATGACTTAACTAGAACCAGTCTGATAGTTTAAAGCAGTGTAGAAGGTCTCAAAAAGCGTCACATGATGTAACATTCTAAAGAGCTTCAAATACAGATCTGAAAACGAGTCACTGAAATCTACCAGTCTGGAATAGGTTACAAAGTCATTGCTAAGGCTCTGGGACTGCAGTTACCCACAGTGAGAGCCATTATCACCAAATGGAGAAATTCTGGAACAGCAGTTAACCCTCCCAAGAGTATCTGGTTTACTAATATTTCACAAAGAATGCATTGGTAAGTCATCCAGGAGGTCACAAAGGAACCCAAACATCTAAAGATCTGCAGGCCTAACTTGCCTCAGTTAAAATAAAATAAAAAAAGTCTCAGAGTAAAAATGGATTCACAGCCGAGTTGTAACACTCTTAACACTGCTGATCAAAAGAACATGGAAAAAAGAAAACAAACATCTAGATGACCCTTAACGTGAGATTATATTCTTTATAATTATATTGAGGAGTTGAAGGTAGAACGTTTTGGAGCACATGGGTCCAATCCAACAAAAAAAAAAAACATTATACAAACAGTGTCACACTGCTAGCCTCGGTGTGCTCATATGTGCCACGCCCCTCTTCTCTGTGTGCACACTCACTCCCCTGCCATGCCTCACAGGTGATTGGCTCCCTGAGCTAATCAGCCCCAGCTGCTCCTCATCAAGGAGCATTTATAAGGAGAGCTGGGGCAATGGGCAGGTTGGAGATTATTGTCGGTGTAACTCTGTTTGTGTCTGGTATCTCTGTCCTGGTATCTCTGTCCTGGTATCTCTGTCCTGGTATCTCTGTCCTGGTATCTCTGTCCTGGTATCTCTGTCCTGGTATCTCTGTCCTGGTATCTCTGTCCTGGTATCTCTGTCCTGGTATCTCTGTCCTGGTATCTCTGTCCTGGTATCTCTGTTTGTGTCTTGTATCTCTGCTCCTGGTACCTCTGCCCGTTCTCGTCTTGTTTGCTCTGTTTGCTCTGTTTGCTCTGTTTGCTCTGTTTGCTCTGTTTTCCTGTTTAGTCTTTGATTAGCCTGTCTGTTAGCCTGTGTAGTCTGATTAGCCTGTTTAGTCTTTGTTTAGCCTGTCCGTTAGCCTGTGTAGTCTGATTAGCCTGTTTAGTCTTTGTTTAGCCTGTCCGTTAGCCTGTTTAGTCTGTTTTGCCTGTTTAGTCTTTGTTTAGCCTGTCCGTTAGCCTGTTTAGTCTGTTTTACCTGTTTAGTCTGTGTTTAGCCTGTCCATTAGCCCAGTTAGTCTGTTTAGCCCAGTTAGTCTGTTTAGTCCTGTTCTGTCAGTTTAACCCTGTCTTGTCTTTATTATTATTAAATATAGTTTATCACACATCTCCGCGTTTGTGTCCGCCCCTCCTGTCCGTCTAGCCCACACACCGTTACAGAATAATCTCCCAAAGAGGACACAGCGAGATGTTTTTTGTCCATGTTTTTCCGGACTTCGGCTCCATGAGGTTTCCTCAAACCTTCCCGCTTAGTAGGCCAGCTCCATATGATGGAAGCGACTCAGGTGTCGAAGGCTTCCTTCTACAGAGCCAGCTCTACCTGCAGAACCTTCTGGACCCCCAGCCAGCTGAAATCGACAGGGGTGCTGCTCGTGAGTGGGCTAAGCAGCTTTGGTCTGACAGGGGAGTTGAGCTGAAATCGGTTAAGGTGTTTGAGGGCCTCATGCGAGCTCAATTCCCAGGAAAAAACCCTTACGGGTCTGGTGTTGGGACGTTTTCCCAACCTCCCAAGCCCATTGGAGGCGCTACATGTAGCAAAGTGCCCACTGCAGCTTATACCTGGCATCCAGTGCCCACTGGGGAGGTTAAGTTTTCCCCAGTGCCCACTGCGGATGTGGTCCAGGAGCCAGTGCCCGCTTATAAAGCTCGTGACTGTCCCAAGTCCATGTTAGGAGCCAGCCAAAATTATTTAGGTCCTATTTCCTGTTTCGACCCCAAGGGCTCCGAGGGTCTCTCTGTTTGTTTGCCGGCTCCAGTCCCGTGTACTCAGGTTCAGCTGAGTTCAGTTTCTCCAGGGTCCAAACAGCTGACTTTTGACGCATATCCAGGGTCCAAGCAGCTGATTTCGGACGCCTCTCCAGTGTTTTCGCAGCTGAGTCCAGTTTCTCCAGGGTCCAAACAGCTGACTTTTGACGCATATCCAGGGTCCAAGCAGCTGATTTCGGACGCCTCTCCAGTGTTTTCGCAGCTGAGTGACTTTTCTCCAGTGTTTTCGCAGCTGAGTCCAGTTTCTCCAGGGTCCAAACAGCTGACTTTTGACGCCTCTCCAGGGTCCAAGCAGCTGATTTCGGATGCCTCTCCAGTGTTTTCACAGCTGAGTCCGGTCTTTCCAGGGTCCAAACAGCTGACTTTTGACGCATATCCAGGGTCCAAGCAGCTGATTTCGGATGCCTCTCCAGTGTTTTCGCAGCTGAGTGACTTTTCTCCAGTGTTTTCGCAGCTGACTTCGGACGCCTCTCCAGGGTCCACGCAGCTGAATGACGTTGCTCCAGTGTTTTCGCAGCTGACTTCGGACGCCTCTCCAGAGTCCTCACAGCTGAATGACGTTTCTCCAGTGTTTTCGCAGCTAACTTCGGACGCCTCTCCAGGGTCCTCACAGCTGAGTGATGTTTCTCTAGTGTTTTCGCAGCTGAGTGATGTTTCTCCAGTGTTGTCGCAGCTGACTTCGGGTGCCTCTCCAGGGTCTTCGCAGCTGAATCAAGGAGTTTCTCAAGGATTTTCGCAGCTGACTTCGGACGCCTCTCCAGGGTCCTCGCAGCTGAGTGACGTTTCTCTAGTGTTTTCGCAGTTAACTTTGGACGCCTCTCCAGGGTCCTCGCAGCTGAATGACGTTTCTCCAGTGTTTTCGCAGCTAACTTCGGACGCCTCTCCAGGGTCCACGCAGCTGAATGTTTCTCCAGTGTTTTCCCAAGTGACTTCGGACGCCTCTCCAGGGTCCTCGCAGCTGAATGATGTTTCTCCAGTGTTTTCGCAAGTGACTTTGGATACCTCCCCAGGGTTCTCACAGCTGAATCAAGGAGATTCTCAAGGATTTGTGCAGCTGATTAATGACGTTTCTCGAGTGTTTTTGCAGCTGATTCCGGACGCCTCTCCAGGGTCCTCACAGCTGAATCAAGTAGATTCTCAAGGATTTGTGCAGCTGATTAATGACGTTTCTCGAGTGTTTTTGCAGCTGACTCCGGACGCCTCTTCTCAAGGGTCCACGCAGCTGACTCCGGACGCCTCTTCTCAAGGGTCCACGCAGCTGACTCCGGACGCCTCTTCTCAAGGGTCCTCTCAGCTGACTCCCGGAGCCTCTTCGCCAGGCACACCGCAGCTGACTCCCGAAGCCTCTTCGCCAGGCTCACCGCAGCTGACTCCCGAAGCCTCTTCGCCAGGCTCACCGCAGCTGACTCCCGAAGCCTCTTCGCCAGGCTCACCGCAGCTGACTCCCGAAGCCTCTTCGCCAGGCTCACCGCAGCTGACTCCCGAAGCCTCTTCGCCAGGCTCACCGCAGCTGACTCCCGAAGCCTCTTCGCCAGGCTCACCGCAGCTGACTCCCGAAGCCTCTTCGCCAGGCTCACCGCAGCTGACTCCCGAAGCCTCTTCGCCAGGCTCACCGCAGCTGACTCCCGAAGCCTCTTCGCCAGGCTCACCGCAGCTGACTCCCGAAGCCTCTTCGCCAGGCTCACCGCAGCTGACTCACGAAGCCTCTTCGCCAGGCTCCACGCAGCTGACTCACGAAGCCTCTTCGCCAGGCTCCACGCAGCTGGCTTCTGTTCCCGAGTTGGTGTCCTCCGACGGCACTTCTGTTCCCGAGTTGGTGTCCTCCGACGGCACTTCTGTTCCCGAGTTGGTGTCCTCCGACGGCACTTCTGTTCCCGAGTTGGTGTCCTCCGACGGCACTTCTGTTCCCGAGTTGGTGTCCTCCGACGGCACTTCTGTTCCCGAGTTGGTGTCCTCCGACGGCACTTCTGTTCCCGAGTTGGTGTCCTCCGACGGCGCTCCTGTTCCTGAGTTGGCGCCCCCTGATGGCGCTCCTGTTCCTGAGTTGGTGTCCTCCGACGGCACTTCTGTTCCTGAGTTGGTGTTCTCCGACGGCACTTCTGTTCCTGAGTTGGTGTCCTCCGACGGCACTTCTGTTCCTGAGTTGGTGTCCTCCGACGGCACTCCTGTTTTTGAGATGGTGCGCCCCGATGGCGCTCCTGTCCCTGAGTTGGTGCATCCCGATGGCGCTTCTGTTCCCGAGATGGCGCCTCCGGATGGTGCTTCTGTTTCTGAGTTGGCGCTTCCTGACGGCGCTCTTGTTTTCGTGTTGGCACCCCTAGATAGTGCTTCTGTCTCCCTGTCGGCGCCCCCTGATGGTGCTTATGAACTCTCGTTGGCACCCCTAGGTGCTTCTGGCTCCTCGACAGCGTTCCCCGACTGCGCCTCTGGATTTCTGTCGGCAGCCTGCGTCCCACCATTTTTATCACGCCTGCCTGAGGACATGTTTAATGACTTCAAATTTACCCCGCAGGGCCCAGGACCTCCTTGTTTTTGTTTTTTAAGGCACTCCAGGTGTAGTGCCTTTGGGAGGGGCATCTGTCACACTGCTAGCCTCGGTGTGCTCATATGTGCCACGCCCCTCTTCTCTGTGTGCACACTCACTCCCCTGCCATGCCTCACAGGTGATTGGCTCCCTGAGCTAATCAGCCCCAGCTGCTCCTCATCAAGGAGCATTTATAAGGAGAGCTGGGGCAATGGGCAGGTTGGAGATTATTGTCGGTGTAACTCTGTTTGTGTCTGGTATCTCTGTCCTGGTATCTCTGTCCTGGTATCTCTGTCCTGGTATCTCTGTCCTGGTATCTCTGTCCTGGTATCTCTGTTTGTGTCTTGTATCTCTGCTCCTGGTACCTCTGCCCGTTCTCGTCTTGTTTGCTCTGTTTGCTCTGTTTGCTCTGTTTTCCTGTTTAGTCTTTGATTAGCCTGTCTGTTAGCCTGTGTAGTCTGATTAGCCTGTTTAGTCTTTGTTTAGCCTGTCCGTTAGCCTGTGTAGTCTGATTAGCCTGTTTAGTCTTTGTTTAGCCTGTCCGTTAGCCTGTTTAGTCTGTTTTGCCTGTTTAGTCTTTGTTTAGCCTGTCCGTTAGCCTGTTTAGTCTGTTTTGCCTGTTTAGTCTGTGTTTAGCCTGTCCATTAGCCCAGTTAGTCTGTTTAGCCCAGTTAGTCTGTTTAGTCCTGTTCTGTCAGTTTAACCCTGTCTTGTCTTTATTATTATTAAATATAGTTTATCACACATCTCCGCGTTTGTGTCCGCCCCTCCTGTCCGTCTAGCCCACACACCGTTACAAACAGTCTAAAGTGGTGATGCTAGTGAGATGGTCTGGGCTGCTTAGCTTCCACAGGGCCTGGACGACTTGTCATAATTGTTTTTTCCTTTATTTAGGAACAGATTTGATGTGAGGCTCATTACACCAATCACACAGAAAAGGTTCAGCACTGATGGAGTTCATTAAATTTATTCAGCTTTAAAGCTTGAGCCAGACAAGATTTAAAAAAGGTGAATCTACCTACCGGCATTCAGGTGCTAATAGTAGAGTAATAGTAGAAGAGAACATAGACTTCTACTATACATGATTTAGGTGATTAATCACACAGCAGTTCTGCTTCAAATCCAAAAGCAGCTTCATCATACAGACTGAGAAAGTCTTTCTACATTGTATATGTGGATCCTTGAGTTTCTGTTCACTGTTTATACAATAACAATGATGCTAATTTTAGAAAAGATTGTTTATTTATTTCTTTAATTAGCTTCATCTTACAGATTAGCTCATTGATCTGGTAAAAGTAGATCTGTGTCTGAATTGGTGCTGGTGATCACAGAACAATGTGGTGGAATTTCATCCTAGGAGCAGTTTGATGCTTAGATGTGATACGTGGGAATAGGTGTTTAATAATGTTTATATTAATAATTATATTTAATTTATATATGTGTGTAAGGTGGTATGTTTTACAATCATGAGACGACAATGATTTGTGATTTGTGGTGTATCAGGGGTACATCATGTTTCTTGTTTACCTTCTTTAATTCTCCTTCCTTCTAGAACATGAACAAGAACTGAGGACACAGGAATCAAGACTGAACCACGTTATGAAACGAGACGTCCTCACTTACTAAATCTTTACTAATCAGAAACGTGTCACAGACTAAAGGACGTAGAAGCCAAGAATACAGGAGGCATTAATGAGTGGGTTGTGTTAGGATGAATCTTTTGGTTCAAAAAGGTCCTGAAGAAAGCAGTCGAGAAGTCCAGAAAGTACTCTTTAAAACACTTTATTAAGTGTAAAAATAATCTGTGAATATATATCAGAGCTAAGCCGGCCGGCGCTCCTTACTCCTGCAGTCTAGACACACCACGTAAGAAAGAGGCCGAACCTTTCTCCCCGCCAGTTTTTAAACTCAGCTAGGCTCCTCCTCCTTTACTGCTGGTGGAGCCAATGAAGTGTGCTAACAAGCCCCGGGCTCTGCCTCCCCCCCCTTTCTGTAGGAGTCAGGGAGAGAGCCTAGCCGGCGACATGTTGAACAATAGACCATGTGGTCTGGATGTAATTTATGTTTAATAATGATGTTATGTTAAAAACCTAACAATCCCCCCTTGAAAGCATCTTAATGCTTTCACAATAACTTTTAACTATAGGTTAGGTGTTTATAGGTTAGGACCTTTTTGAACCAAAAGATTCATCCTAACAAATGGTAGCAGAGGACGGTTCAAGAGGTCTGAGAATTGCATCAGAATTAATTCAGCTGATCAAGGTAAGACCTGGAATTCTGAAAAAATCTTTTGTACTCAGTACAAGGGCGCGCCTACTTAAGGTAAACAGACGTTCTCTGTATATATATTAGATGCATTTATTATTTAGCGTACTGAGTGTGAAAGTGAATCTCAGAATCCGTAAGTGTCTGATTAAATTACTAAAGTATCATTAGATAGTTTAAAACTGTGAATATATGTTGGAGCTAAAAATTTGTGTTTCCTGATATCTGAATTTGAACCAAACCGGTTAAAATAAATGTTAAGGGCGCCATTGTGTATGGAACACTATTGGAGGGAAAGGGGAGTCTGTCTGCTATGGGAGCGAGACTCGTCTAATTCGAATTGTTCTACATTTTAATTAGCCTGTCTGTTATGGGAGCGGGGCTTAATTAATTTGATAGTTCTAAATTATAACGAATTTGTCGGTTATGGGAGCGGAATTCGTAATTCGTGTGGGAAATCTTGAAAGAATCTGCCGGTGCTGGAAACGGGATTCGATCTATAAGATTGTCCTATATACGGGCTTGTCTGTTAGGGCAACGGAGCGCCGTTTAATCTTGAAAGAATCTTTTGGTGCTGGAAACTAGATTTGATCATTAAGATTATTCTAAATTCGGACCTGACTGTTATGGGAGCGGGGTTCGGTTAATTAGACTACTTTAAATTCTAAATCAGGTTCGAAAAACAGTACATCAGGAGTTTTGTTTGTCAGTAAGTCTCTGTGTATGTTTGTCTGTGAAACCGTGTGCTGGATGTGCAACGTGGTTTCTTTTGTTGTCGGCGCCATTTTGTTTCTTGAGAACGCAGCGTGGCTTTCTGTCTGTACGCCATTTTGTCTTGGGAATGCAACGTGGTCTCCCGTCTATCCGCCATTTTGTTTCTTGAGAACGCAGCGTGGCTTTCTGTCTGTCCGCCATTTTGGCTCTGTCTGTCCGCCATTTTGGCTCTGGGTTGTGCAGCGTGGTTTCTTTTGTTCGGCGGCCATTTTGGACCAGAGAGCTGAGCGTGGTTTTCTGTCTGTCCACCATTTTGGCTCTGGGAGAGCTGAGCGTGGTTTTCTGTGTATCCGCCTTTTTGGCTCTATGTGAGCAGCTTGCCGTATCTTGTCCATCGGCTATCTTTGTCTTTGTACGCCTGGATTGGGTAAGTGCTGCAGTTAATTTTATAATCAACTTTATTTTTATAATCTTAAGATAACTGAGTTAAGATGAAGTATTTATGGTACCTTATTAAGTGTGTTTTAAGGTAGATAGCGTTCTTGAACTTTAAGGTTCTTAAACCAGGAAAGAGGGTACTTAGAGTGGAATCCATCCATGTGTGACATAGGACATTTTCACACATAATTAAGGAAAATCTCCTTAATCAGAGTTGTTATAGTGAATAAGATTAAAATTTTGTGAGTAACACAGCGCTTGTTAGTCGTGATAGGAGATTTGCTGGGTGTATTGGTGCATGTATTATTGAGAGATTGCTATATTGTTTCTTTGTTTAATGTATGGGGTAGTGCTGGACAGTGATTTGATGTCGATGTATGTCGCGATGGAAAATGTTTCAATAACGGTGATATGATTTTTGGGCAAATTCGATCGGTGCGCATGCGTCGGTGAATGATGACGTACGCCGCATACACGAATCCAGTGCTTAGTGTTACCGCTCTGATCACACTGGTTACAGTAACAAAGTAGTTTTTAAAGCACATTTCACAGACTGTAATTTAGCTTTTGCTTAAGTATGTTTTGTACATTTTGAATAGCATCTGTTACCGAGCAAAATAAAAATAAAAAACGCTAAAGAAATCGCGAATTCAGTGAGTTGCGACAGGGAGTCGAGTCTTTTGTCTCGGTTCCTTTTGAAGAGCCGCGTATTTACATGGCGACTGCCGGAAGAGTCGGTTCCTTTGTTTCGGTTAGAAGAGCCGATTCATGGATTCGAATCATTTTACGACACATCGCTAGTGATTATACAAGTTGAAAAAGTTTTATGTCATTTGAAATGACGCATTACACATCCCTAACTGTTTTAATTGTTGTATCAACATGTTTCTTCTATTGCATTTGAGTTAAGGACAACGTTTCTACTGTTGCATTTGAATTAAATACTACTGTTGTGAGGTTTGTATCCACTCCTGTTTACATTACACAGAGGAGACCCCCTGCTGTTTACTCGGTGAGTACATTTTAAATGAGTTACTTTCTACTTTTTGCTTGAGTGGATTTTCAGAGTAGTAACTTTACTTGTAATTAAGTAAAGATTAATTAAAGTAATAGTACTTTTACTTGAATACAATTTTTTGGTACTCTTTCCACCTCTGATTAGGACATATGGTAATATATTAGATTATATATTGTCAAAGCTTATGTTTATTTGAGAGTGATGTCGTGTTTTTCTCTGTGTACAAATGCTGAATACAAGTAAAAGGTAAAAGCTAATATGTTACTGTTACTAAAATATTGTGTAGTTGTAAAGAGTGAGATTTCATAGCCCTATAAATCTTATGAGGTGTGATCATTTGTTTGCCTCTTGAATTAAATTGGAAATAATGCCTGAAGGTACCACTCTTTCTGTACAAGACAGGGACTCTGATCCCTTCTGGATTTGTGCAGAATTTTCTTTCTGTCTCTGTCTGCTACAGAAATATCCGTAGTTATACTAAGTGATCTTGAGGGTTATACTTATCTAACTCGGTTAGTGCCAAATTATGTTCTATAACTGAAAGGAACACATCTCACGTATCAAGTTAATGATTGTATAAACACTACAGTGTACTTTTGTTTACAGGTCCAGCTAACACCAGACTTTGATTGAACTAACTTTAAAATTCTGTGCTTTCCAACAGGATAAACACATTTAGAAGGTTTATTTAATGTTTTATTTTCAAAATTTGATTGTAAAATTTGAAAAAAGGGGGGAGTATAATGGTAGGAATGAGAGTTTATGTTTAAATATGGCAGGAGTATTATGGCAGGAATAAGAATTTATGTTTAATATGCCGCTTTGTGTATTAAATCCTGTGATACATTGTGCTGGGGCAGCTGGACTGGCAGACCTACGGATATGCATGCAGATTCAGGTACGTATATGCATGCAGATTTAGGGACGCCTGGTGAAGGTAATCTTCAGTCTTACCTCACATATGAGAACATTAAATTTTGGTTTTGTTATGCCTTATTCCTTGACCTGCTAAACTTCGATCGATTGTCCCCATTAGTGGACACTTTTGTCTGCCAGCTAGTGGTAGCAAAAGTACTAGAACACTAATAAAGTTTGTTTGCTTCTTTATTGGGATTTTGACGTTATGTTTTGCACTTTGGTTACATTTATGACAGGAGCGGTGGTTGCTCATTGCACGGGATTCAGGTTATATCGGGCACAGACATGGACAGTTCAGTGTCTCTGGTTCGCCTCGCTGGCATGTCTTTGGACTGTGGGAGGAAACCGGAGCACCCGGGGAAAACCCACATGCGGGCTCCGCGGAGGGGGGACCTTCTTGCTGTGACAGTGTGCGACGGTACTACCCACTGAGCCACCGTGTCACCCAACTAATAAGGTTAAAAACAAAAGGAATAGGGAAAATGCATTGAAAAAATCTCAGGAGATTAAATATAATTGCTTACACGGACTCCGGTAAGATTCAATTTAATTGGTAATATTTTTTGGAAATTGTTAATTGGCAATTGGTAATATTTGATGCTTGTGTTGTATCCGATGAATCTTTTCTAGCTAATTGATCAGGTCAACTCACTCAGTTTATACTATATAGTTATTGAAGAAGTTAGATTGGTTCAATGTGGTGCAGTAAACCTTGTGGCAATACTATGCATGATCATAGATGAGTGCAATTTAAAGATTGAGGGAATAGTGAGAAGAAAATAACTTGTTAGGAGAGAAGTACATGAAGGGGGGTGACTGGAGACCCAGGTCATAGGTTTCACAGACACACAGCAACCCAGCGGGGGGTTGAGGCCATAAACTGCAGGCCCTGCATGAGTAAAGAGAAGTCTGATATTTAATCTACTGTGTACTGGCTGAGGATGGTGGACACTTATGCAGTACCAAAGATGATGTAAAAATTATGAATACCAGATCTTGCAGATGTGTGTCATGGCTGTTGTTGCATTCTGATGTTTGAGTAAAGCAGTGTTCAAGAGGCATATGGGGTGCTGAGGTACAGAATGCCAAAGTAATGACATCATCAGACAAGAGGAAGGGAAAGCTGATGTGAGACTGGATGGAGACGTTATGCAGTGAAATCTCAAGACCGTGTGGGACAGTAGTGTGTTAATAGACATCCACCTGAAGATCTGGGTTCCATAATAAAAAGTGAGGGGTTCGGTAACATCTTATAGAGGTTTTGGATGTATTTTACAGTAAGGTATTAGAATAACAATAATTCGTGTAGAAAAAGTTTTGGTTACAAGAGTAAATTAGAAAGAGCTACAAGTGCTTGTGTTTTAGTGAGAGTAGGGATGCAGGTACCATAGTGATGTGGGGTTAATGACATTTGTAGGGAGATGTAACAATAATACAATAGAGATAGTATAGGTTGGTAGTACTTTGCAGTGAGTTAACTAAATGGAACTGTTTAAGTAGAGTTTAATGTGATTCAAGAAAGCCAAAGTGGATCAAAGCGCTGGTGATGATGAGCATGAGGGATTGGCTGACTAGGAGCAGGAGATGGTCATGTGAGAGTCTGTTGGATTGTGGGAAATGGAGTCTGTATTGTTAGAAGCAGGAGGTGTGTTAGTACCAGTGACCAAAAGTTGGGGTAAAAATCTGAATGAATAAATAATGTAAGTCAGGGGTTTGTAGGACTGATGGAAGTTGATATAGCAGAGCTGTTGTTATTTTAAGTATGGCAGAGTAAATAATAAATAGTGGATTGGTGATTTGTATTGGGAAAAATGTGATTTAGAAAATTTGAAGGCTCTCTAGCATGCGGCGATGATGAAGTAGAATAAGTGTAGAAAATGTTAGATGTAATGTGTATGCACCTTCTGCTCTGATCAGTTTGAACTGTTTGAAGTGGAATTTTATATAGCAGGAAGGGTTAATGCAGTATGAGAGACAAATGGTGAAGTAATTGTTTGTTTCCAGGGGATCACTGTCGATTGCCCTGAAGTATATGTTTGTTTCCATAGGGCCATTGTCGGTCGCGGTGAAGTAATTGTTTGTTTCCAGGGGATCACTGTCGATTGCCTTGAAGTATATGTTTGTTTCCATAGGGCCATTGTCGGTCGCGGTGAAGTGATTGTTTGTTTCCATAGGGCCATTGTCGGTCGCGGTGAAGTGATTGTTTGTTTCCAGGGGATCACTGTCGATTGCCCTGAAGTATATGTTTGTTTCCATAGGGCCATTGTCGGTCGCGGTGAAGTAATTGTTTGTTTCCAGTAGACACTGTTGTTGTACTGAGGTTTACGTTCTTTTGTCTGAGTTGTGTTTGGACAACCGAGTGAGTTGTGCCAGTGAATGTTAAAAGAATACTCGTATTCTTCGACTAGGCAGGAATCTTCTGTTCTAGGGTGTGTCTCGTTAAAACCAGTTTATCTTTGTCTTAATACGTGTTACAGATTTTGCTCGAAAGGTTGTTTAAAGCGGTCTAAAATGTCTAATTTAACACATAGAGAATTTATCCATGTCTCACCCACTAACTCAGGAACCAACCCCAACCAACATCAAAGCTTATAAAGACAATTACACCTGTTTCAGGAGCAACAAACCAGAACCGATAAACAGGGGACATTTTTCAGAAGGGATGTGTGTATGAATGGGTGTCTGTCGCTAAAACACTGAATGAACTGCCAAAGGCAGCTCACTTGCGGCCCTGACGCTAACCTTCCTTACTCGCCGGCGCCACATTGGTGTCAGAAGTGGGATCGTGGTGTTTGGGTGGCTCTGATGATTTGGTGAGCCAATATGCCCGGTCTGTGCGAGTGCGCTAGCCCAGGTGGCTGCAGGGGCAGGGTGCCCGGTCCAGCAGTGGGTGGAAGAGCGACTCGGCAGTGTAATGGGGTGCGGTCCGGACATGGAGCCACCCAGTGGACGCTGGTGAGTGGGTCACCGGGACGGTTGACCATTAGGGAGGGGACAGTGTAGCGTCGCCACTGGGTCTGGCACGGGCTTTACCCAGAAAGCCTTGCGGCAGTGGTGTCTAAGCTTACCGTGGCTGTGTATCCCGATGTTGGGAGTGGGGTGGCTGCGGTGAGGGCTGGGTAAGTAGCTTATATGTTTGTCTGTTGTATGATTATATGTGTGTATGAATGGGTTAAGTGGCTAGAAGGGATGTTTGGGCCATGGAAGGGAGTTATTGCAAATTTGGTGATGTCAGCATGCGTAGGATTGGTAATTTTAGTGATATGTTGTTGTTGTGGTATCCCGTGCATCAGGGTATTAATAGAAAATTTTTTAATAGATATAGTGAGTAGAGGAAGCAGAGGGGGGCAGGATCCACCAGTTATCCAGATGGTGTTGGCTGATTTGTCTAGATAGCATGCAGATGATGATGAGGAGGATACCCTTGAAGGTGGGCCGGAAGACCCACTTTGAGCAGTATAAGTGCTACTAACTCTGCTTAATTAAAGGTAAAACCGACCAGACAAGATGAGGAGAGAGGACCAGCACTACTGATCACACACCGTGATGAAGGAAGGAGACTTGGAAGGACTGGCAGAGGCAGACACTGAGGGGACTGGAAGACCCACTCCAAGGGACAGAAGTGGCACTAACTGGACCTGCCTACAGGGAACTAAACACAGCAGAAAGCCCGACAAAACCGACTATGTGGAAGAAGAGTCCAGCGGAATCAACGGAGCGGAACAAGACGAGGGGGGAGAATTTAGTTAGACTAGGAGACAAAAACATAAACATATAGTTCGCAGACACATAGACCATCTTTGAAAACACTAGTTAAGTGCAACACACATAGTTTAGCTACAAAACGCAAGGGGTTAGTTCAGGATTGTTTACAATGTATATATGTTTGATACTCTGCTATTTTTAGCAGGGATATTCTCTGTGTTTCAATGTTTGTGTTGCTGTGGAAACAGGTAAGACCGACAGGGGAGAATCCATAAGACATTAGGAGTCATGCAGAGACACAGGAGCTATGGGCCCCTTCTGAATATCTGCAGCTCTGTCTGGTGGAGGACAACCTGAACGGACTTCCTGTGGAAGCTACGCACCCATTGTGTTTATTTTATTTTTCTTCTCTTTTTGATTTCCTATTTTTTAAATTACTTTATTTTGATTTCCTGTTTTTATTATTTTTTGTTTGTTTGTTTGTTTGTTTTAGGGTTAGGAGCTGTTGCGATAGGTACGGTTCCTTTAGTTTAATTGGTAGCCTTTTTATTTTTAGAAACGTTTTATTGTATAAAATTCAGCCCAGTGGCCATGTAGTCAGAAGGGGTTAAATTGGGGGGTTGCTGACGGCTATCCTTATCTCCTGGGATCTAGAAACACCTAACCTATAGTTAAAAGTTATTGTGAAAGCATTAAGATGCTTTCAAGGGGGGGTTTTAGGTTTTTCGGAACATAAAAACGTAGATTTAATATGGGCATTTTCCAAGCTTTACGACATCCAGGCCACGTGGTCTTTTGTCCAACATGTCGCCGGCTAGGCTCTCTCCCTGACTCCTACAGAAGGGGGGGGAGGCAGAGCCCGGGGCTTGTTAGCACACTTCATTGGCTCCACCAGCAGTAAAGGAGGAGGAGCCTAGCTGAGTTTAAAAACTGGCGGGGAGAAAGGCTAGGCCTCTTTCTTGCGTGGTTTTTCTAGACTGCAGGAGTAAGGAGCGCCGGTCGGCTTAGCTCTGATATATATTCACAGATTATTTTTACACTTAATAAAGTGTTTTAAAGAGTACTTTCTGGACTTCTCGACTGCTTTCTTCAGGACCTTTTTGAACCAAAAGATTCATCCTAACAGTTGAGATGCAGCTCAGATATCTGATCATTAAATATTTCCTTTTCCATGACATTTAACCTCACCCATCAAGTTGATATAAACCCCATTTTATTATGTGCTTGTGTCCTGCCCAACACCACCAATAATGGTGTCCCTGTGGAATGAGACCTCATTAATCACAAATTATATCAGAGGTAAAGCCTGGGTGAGGTCAGAGTTCATCAAATCTACATAAAACATAAACTAAAACCTTTTCACCATTTCCTTTCATCTACTGAAGATCCAAATTTACACACATCACATGTTCATCAACCAAAACTGGTCCTTCTAAACTAAAGTGGTTTAACAGGACGTGCAAATTCTTATGAAAAGTCAAAAGTGGAACCCACCATGACCCTGACCAGCATAAAGCACATAATGAAAATAAATGAGTACTTTACATTAGAGGCTGAATACTGGTAAAGCTGTTATTGTGAAGACCTGAGTTTTTTTACCTCTTGGCCCTGGTACTGGTAACTGCTTTTCTCCCAGTTTGTCTCAGTGTATTTCAGCAGTTTGGCATGTTCTCTTTAATATGAGGATTTCCTCTAAGTAATAACAATAATAATAAAGCTTGTATTTAAGAGAAGTTGTGAGTGAGTGAGGTGTTTGCACTGCTTGAATGATTGCACTGCTGCAGCTAAGACCGACTGCAGGTGCTGAGGGGGAGGATGTGATACAGTGCAGTTACTGTACACTTCCACTCACTCAGGTTTTTGTACCACCATATAACACTGTGTGAAGAACGGGGTACTACCAGGATAGTATAAACTCTGACAGTAATAATCTCCTGCATCTTCAGTCTCAATTTTACTGATGGTCAGAGTGAAGTCAGATCCAGATCCACTGCCACTGAAATGATCTGGAATACCTGATGCTCTGTTTTTAGCCAAGTAGATCAGGAGTTTAGGAGCTTCTCCAGGTTTCTGTAGATACCAGGCTAAATAGTGACCGTTGCTATCAGAGTAAACATTAGAACTGGTTTTACAGTTGATGGTGACTGAAGCTCCTGGATCAACATGTTTTACTGCAGGACTCTGAGTCACAGTCACCTGACCTCTGGATCCTGAAAACAATAAGAAGAATAAAGACGTTCACTACATGAAGAACCATGTGGAGTTTGAAGTTCATCTAGTGGATCTTCTCCACATGGCAGAGCCTCCTCACCAGTAGAACATAAAGCATCGTGTTACCTTGAGTGCAGAGAGCCAGTGTGCAGATGAAGATGGAGATGAAGGTCATGGTTGATGTGGGTGAAGATGCTGGTCAGCAGCTCTCAGTCATGAAGTGTTAAACTCACAGAGCTTTAAACACTGACAGAGCACTGAAGCATGTAGTGTGTGTGTGTGTGTGTGTGTGTGTGTGTGTGTGTGTGTGTGTGTGTGTGTGTGTGTGTGTGTGTGTGTGTGTGTGTGTGTGTGTGTGTGTGTTTGTGTGTGTGGAACCACTGTAGTGGAACAGTGTGAATGTGTCACTCAGAGATGCAATACTGCCACCTTATGGTGAAAGAACAATCAGCTGCTACATATGGAAGTATCTCCTGTTCTGTCTGTTATTCTCCCTTCATTTACTATAGTAATTGTGGCCTGCACTCATGTACTCATGTATTTAGGAGGGGTGTCCACATAATTTAAAATACTCCATATTATCTAAATAAAGACAGATGATAGTTTTATATAAAAGTTGTAATAAATGATCAGAAAGAGTTACAAGGTTTAGCTGAACTGAGCTGGAACTGAGATGCTGGTCTGTGGAACAAACAGACCATTTTAACCATCAACAGCAGAAACTGGAACCAGTCAGTATTTTATCTTAAATATTCTGTAGAATCCTCATGATCATCTGATCATCATAAAGACGTGATATGATAAGGAACTCTAGTCTCCTGATCTAAACCCTATTGAACACATTTGGACTGAATTGAAACATCAATTGTGAGGCAGGTTTTCATGTCCAGCATTAGAACCTGATGTCTTGTGGAAAACTTTCCAGAAGAGTGAAGGCTGTTAGAACTGCAAACTAGGGGGATGGTTTTCTGGGAACATGGATTTGGACTGGGATGTCCAACAAGCACATGCTCAGGTGTCCACATAATTTTGGTCCTATAGTGTATTTTACATTCACTGTAATCACATCTATCTGAATGTACATAACATGTCATGATGGTTTCATTCATATCATCTCTTCTAGCACTGCTGCTTCATCTCAAACCTTCATTCTACTAGTGAGATGTTCCATGTGCTGATGAGAATCCCTGTTCCACAGTGAGGAGAACACCACAAAGAGAGGAACATGCTCAGTACTGTAGTGCTTTGTAGATGATGATGTTTAGTGGAGTGCAGCTTTAGCAGCTCTGCAGATGTTCTCAGATCAGTGTGTGTTTCAGAGAACTTCCTCTACAGCTGAGGGAGGTTTTTGTACCAGTAAATAACACTGTGTGTAGGGAGAGCTCCAACCCTGCTGACAGTAATAATCTCCTGCATCTTCAGCCTGGACTCCAGTGATTTTTAGAGAATATTCTGCACCAGATCCACTTCCACTAAAACGTTCAGGAATCCCAGACTGACGACTAGTTGCAGCGTAGATCAGGAGTTTAGGAGCTTCTCCAGGTTTCTGCTGGTACCAGGCGAGGTAGCTGCTAATGCTCTCACTGGCTCTGCAGTTGATGGTAACAGTTTGTCCTGGAGAAACCGAGTGAGATCCTGGAGTCTGAGTCATGATAATTTCTCCAAACGACTCTAAAGAGAAGAAGAGAGAAAAGTTGAAGGTGATAAAGAGACGGTGATGGTGAGCGCTGATGTTGGAGGACTGATATGAAGATAGTAAATAAACAGTGAATCTCACGTTGAGTGAGGAGGCCGAGTGTATTCAGCAGTAGAATCAGAACCTTCATCATTGTGCTGCGTCTCAGTGAGTCTGAAAGTCCTGAACCCAGTCTGATCAGAACTACAGCTCTTATAGTGTGTGTGTGTGTGTGTGTGTGTGTGTGTGTGTGTGTGTGTGTGTGTGTGTGTGTGTGTGTGTGTGTGTGTGTGGAATCACTGGAGTGGAACAGAGGTTTTTGTACGACGGCTTCATTGGAATGTATCACTGTGCTACACTTTTGGTGGAGGAACCAAACTCATTGCAAAAAGTAAGTAGTTCAACCTTCAATTAATAAATACAATTACTGAATATCTGGCATTTCATTAATGTACAGTTTTTTTGTTAGTAAATGTTAAGCTGCCCTAGAAAACAAATGCACTTAAATGTATTGAACAAACAGTAAAGATGTTAAAATATATTGCAAGTATAAGTATAAACTTATGAATGCTTTTAAAATTACAATTATTCAGGTGTCTTCTTGCTTTTTAACTATTGATCTCTTGGTTAAACTTCAGCACCCCCATGACCCTAGTTATGATAAGATGCTGATGGATGTATGAGTTAAAATATACATTTCAAAAGTATTTATAAGTGTCTGGTGCTCACAATATTGTTAAACAGTTTATTCAGTATTACAGATCAAATTGACTTACTAACTAATGCAGATTTAAATATCAAGTAAAACATTTAACATCAAGCTGATATAAATCTTTATATTTCTAAAGTGATATATGAAAAAAATATTAACTTCTGAGGCACCATGATAAAACACGCTAGTAAAGCAG
Organism: Trichomycterus rosablanca; assembly: GCF_030014385.1. Lineage (NCBI taxonomy): Eukaryota > Metazoa > Chordata > Actinopteri > Siluriformes > Trichomycteridae > Trichomycterus > Trichomycterus rosablanca. The sequence goes on along the minus strand of NC_085988.1, from coordinate 3,597,808 downwards.
AACTGACATCTCAAACTTGTGAGTTCAAATCTTACTTCTGCTACCGGCACAAAACCTCCTCATAACTGATGTAATTACGATCCTCAGTCAGTTGTGTTGAATGCTAAAGTAATAAGAGTTGATATTGAATATGTGCTAACAGAAGCTTGCAGATGTTTCTACTGAACTGCAGTGATGTGAGAACAGTGTGCAGCAGCACTGCATTGATGATTGAACACAGATGAAGGTTTCCAGTCTGGATGCTTAATAAGCAGTAAGGAGGAAATGATGTGGAAACGTTTCTAAATGGGACTTTTTGTTCTGTTTCTCCTGTACAGCCGGTCCCACGGTGAAGCCGTCCGTGTCTCTGCTCCCTCCCTCCTCTCTGCAGCTGTCTGAGGGATCGGCCTCGCTGCTCTGCCTGCTGTCTGGTTACTCTCCACAGGGGGCGCTGGTGAGCTGGACGGTGGACGGCACAGTGGTGAAGGACGGGGTGGTGACCGGAGCAGAAGAACTGAAAGGGGGCAGTTGGAGGCGTGGCAGCACCCTGACCCTCAGCAAAGCACAGTGGGAAAAGGGGGCGGAGTTTGGCTGTAAGGTCTCTCACGGTGGCGTCGATCATCCCGTCGTATTCAGAAAGAACCAGTGTGAAGGCTAGCAGCTCCCAGATAGAACTGAACATGGAGACACTTCCACATGCTTCTACAATGGAGTTTCAGTTCTACACAATGCTGCATTTCTGTCTTTCCTCTGTTCAGTGTCCTGTTGCTCTTCCTGTAGTTTTGCTGTGCTGAAATAAAGCTTGATTTTGGACATTGTCTGGTCTTTTCTTCTAGTTCATCATGATGATGAGTGTTAGGAGAGAAGATCTTTAGCTGGAGATTCAGTGCTGTGTGTTGTGCTTCAGTGAGTTTGGATGAAGGAAGTTGAACATCTGGTGAAAGTGCTGCTCTATTCTGGTAGAAAGCAGATCACTCAGCCGTCTTCATGCAAATCTCACTTTCACCCCCCATGTTCTCTCACTTTTGCTTCTGCTTATTAAAAATAGCTGCTATTTTGTACTGTGTCCCTGGAGTTTAAGAGGTACCAGCTAGATATAATTGGGCTCACTTTTAGGCAAAGTGTGGGCTCTTGAACTAGAATCAAGTAAAGTTTGTCCCAGTAAACAAGAAAGTTCCCTCAGGGGGGTTATGGCTTGCAGAAAGGAAAACATTTTTGGAAATGGGATTTGTACTTGTAACCCGGGTTTATAAATATGGAGACTGTCCACATAGATTTGACTGTATGCAGGAGAAGGGTTCTGATACATTGATTGACTCAATGGGTAAAAATATTAATACATTAATAAAGGGGGTGAATAGGGCTGATAGGATAACTGGAATCATCTTTAACCCAGTCTATCAATTTATCAGCTACTTTTACTCTGCCAATTAATGCATTAGCTCAGGGGTGTCAAACTCATTTTCACAGAGGGCCACGTCTGCATCATGGTGGCCCTCAAAGGGCCGATTGTAACGTATCCTGCTGTGATTGCAGTCGCCTTTTAAGTCTTGTTCAGGCTAAATTCTGTTTGGTGTCAAAATACCAAATGTATCCTGTATATTCATAATGTATATCTACATTCATTTTGTCCTTCTGTACCACAGACACGCCTCGTAACACAACATACACAACATGTATTCAGTCTCCCATCTTTCATTACATTTTCATCCTTCTGCTTAAATGTCCTCTTCTTGTACATTTTTAAATTATTTGTAAACATTTCTCAACATCATCTAAAGGCGGGATGCGAGTTGCAGTCACTTTGCAGGTCACAAAATCAGAATGCATTGTGGGAGATGCAGTTTAAGTAGGATGTTACAGTGTATTTTAAGACAATTGTTCTGCCCTCGCTGAGTTTTTCCCCCTTTCTCAGCTAGACAGACAGACAGACTCCCTCCAAAATACTGTTATGTTGGTTTTATTTACAAAATACAAACAATAAAAACAATAAAAAAAAATAACTTAATACAGTACAGGCACATAGCTGTAGTTAAGCGTTACATCTAGTACAATATGAAATTTAACCAAATGTAAAATAGAGCTAACGAGTTACTAATTGCAACAGTAATGGTAACAACAATATTTAAACATGGAATTACAGTACTGAAAACTGAAACGCTGTAACGTACTCGGTAAACATTTACAAACACCTGAGAATATAAATGTCTACTACTTACAGATGTAGTGTTAAACGTTGGAAAAAGGTGTTAGCCAGTAATTATATAATAACCTAAAATGAATCATGGGGCACCACCGGAATTTTATGGTAAATTCCAGAAGAACCAAATTATGGATAAATCAGTCCTGTTCTGTAGGGGTAAAGTTACTTGAGTCAACTATTCCTCGCTCCTCGTTATTAAACTTACAACGCTACGTTTATTAAAAGTTAAAGACATAGCATTAAAACAGTGATTAATCAGGGAATAAACAATTAAACAGCAAGAAAGGTCAAATAAAGGTGTGGATACTAAATCAATACTGAAACACTTCGGTAAGAATCGGGAAATGGGCCTAATTGAGATGCCTGTTATCAATCAACAATAGACGTACATGTTAAAAAACACAACAGAACCAAGCCCGAGTCTACCTCAGGTTGTTTGTAGTCTTCTGGAGCTGTAGTTTGTAGTCTTCCCATGCATTGGAGCTTTGTGTAGCGGTTTTTAACAGACGAAGCAATGTTACATTTACATTTTCGGCATTTAGCAGATGCCTTTATCTAAAGCAACTTACATTACAGTTACAATTGAGGGTAAAGGGCCTTGCTCAAAGGCCCAACAGCAGCAACCTGGCAGAGGTGGGGCTTGAACCAGCGACCTTCTGATTACAAGTCTAGTACCCCTAACCACTAACACAAGAAGTTGAATTCTGCCTGTGCAATCAAATCTGGGTCGTAGTGCTGGGAAATGCTGCCTTGGCCAATAACAACGTTTCAGAAGTCCAGTAAAGGTGACCAGCGCACTGTAACTTTGACAGAGAGTCTGACCAACTCACTCCCATTCTCGCGTGAAGGTCTTAGTTTAACCATGCCTGAATCACTATATAAAGGGGAAAAGTCCCTGGCACTGGTAGGAGCTCAACCGTGGAACAGCGGGTGTCGCCCGGCATTTCTGGGTGAAGTTGATCTGCTGCCAGAGCTGAAGGTGTTCCCCAGCTGATGAGAGGTGGGTGATGAAAGCTTAATCCAGGGTGTATGTACACTTTGCAGGTAGTTTTAGTTTGGGAATTATCATTTATTGTATGTGTAACTATTGTGCATTATAATAAAGCTATTATAATCAGGAACCAAGCGTGCCTGCTGTCTGACTCCTGAAAGTGTGAATCATCCATACTAAAACAGTGACATGGCTTCTTAGCAATGGTCAAAGTTAGTTGCCATGACTACAATGTCAACAGGTGTCCCATTAAATTATAAGTACGTCTCTGTAACTACTTGAACCATCACAATAATCATACGTCTTTTAAGCTCTCGCCCGTGGATTTGGCCCACGGGCCTTGAGTTTGACGCATGTGCATTAGCTTCAATACTAAATCTACTAACAGGAATGTATGTCTAAAAGCATGTGGGCACACATATTGCTAGCACGTGTAAAAATCAGCTATTGTAGTGTGTTTGAAATGAGCATCAGTATATTTTTCCTTTTATAACATAATAAAGATTCTGTCTGCTCCTCACATGTCACTTTAGTAGGAAACTGAGGTGAGCAGCATCTCCTCATTTCCATGCAGGTTGTTTTGGTTTGATGGGGTTTGTATTAAAATAAGTAAAAGCACAAGTGCTGACTAAACACACAGATCACCGTCTGTTCTGCATCAATCATGGAATCTATCTATCTGTCTGTCTGTCTGTCTGTCTGTCTGTCTATCTATCAATCATCTATCTATCTATCTATCTATCTATCTATCTATCTATCTATCTATCTATCTATCTATCTATCTATCTATCTATCTATCTATCTATCTATCTATCTATCTATCTATCTATCTATCTATCTATGAAGAAGAATATAAGAAATCAGCAAAATTTGCATAAGCCAGCATCTATCATGGTATGGAGATGTATCAGTTCCCACAGCATGAACTGCTGAGCATCTGAAACCAGTGTAAATGGTTCTTATGTCGTGGAAAACTTGACGTCCAAACAAGCTGAAACCTGGACTCGTCAGGCCACAGCACACATTTACACTCTTGGTCTTTTGGTCTACATGAAAAGAGCTCAGGCGCAAAAACCTGCCAGAATTTCTGCTTAAAATTGACACGTAGCTTTTTTCCTTATGTAATAGTGTTTCGGTGGCATTTCTTGATGCAGTTCTGGACTGTGATAGATGACAATGGTTTTCTAAAGTGCTTTTAAGTCGATGTTGCTATATTTATCAAGTTAGTTAGTTAGTTAAATCCTCCCATGAAGAAGCATATTGGGCAACAAGTGTCTTCTAATGGTTTCGATCTTGTCCAGGGTCTCAGCATCATCCCAAGTTGTGTTAAGAGCCTTTAGATCTCGGATGAAGGTTCTCCTCCGAGTATTTCAGGGACGTCCACGTGGTCTTCTTGTGCCATGGGGTGCCGGTCATATTGCCATCCTGGGGACCCGGGTGTTGTCCATGTGGAGGATGTGACCGGCTGTGGGGTGCCCATCATATTGCCATCCTGGGGACCCAGGTGTTGTCCATGCGGAGGATGTGGCCGGCCAGTGAGAGTCTTCGGCATGCGGCAATGTTCTGAAGCTTGACCGCTCCACTCCTCCTGAGCACCTCCTCGTTGGTAATGTGGTCCAAGTAGCGGATCCTGAGGATTGCTGGAAGACGTCGAGCTTGTTGTTGATGCTCGCTGACGACCTCCAAGTCTCACTGGCGTATATGGCTGTTGGTATCACAATGGAGGTGAAGAGGCGGAATTTGGTCTTCAGGGAGATGGACGGTGAGGTGAGCCGCTGCCTTCCCAGTGCGGCATCTGACCTCCGCATCGCCATTCTGAGAGATCACACTGCCCAGTTACGTGAACTGTTCTACTTCCTGTAATCGTTGCGTCCCGATCATAATCCCCCATGTTTGGCCCTGGACGCTCACTTGCATGATCTTCGACTTCTCGGCGCTAATCATGAGGCCAATTTTGCCTGCTTCTCTTCTAAGGTCAGTGGTCGACTGCTGTAGATTTGGCTCGTTCTCCTCGAGTAGGGCGAGGTCATCGGCAAACTCCAGATCGCCGAGACGGTCGTGAGAAGACCAAGGAATACCGGCCCCGATGACAAAGTCAAGGGCTATGAGAAAGAGGAGCGGCGACAGGATGCAGCCTCGCCTTACCCCGGTATTTATCAAGTAGCAGACCTGAGGGCTGGAAGGTCATGCACATTCACCAATGTTTTTATTTACTGATTGACAAGGTATCAGCCTCTTTTACACCACCAGTTAATGCATTAGCCCCGATACTAGTCAATCAATGAGGAATACATGTCCAAAAGTATGTGGTCACCCTTTTAATGACTGAAAAAAAAAATATTTCAAATACAGTCTATGCTGGAATAAGCATGAGTATATTCTTCTTTTATATCACTGTAAAGATTCTGTCTCTGCTCTGTGTGTCACTTTAGTAGGAACCTGAGGTGAGCAGCATCTACTTATTTCAATGCAGGTTGTTTTGTTAAAATAAATATTAAAATAAGGACAAGCAGGTTTTGTTGAACAGTGCTTACACAGGTGCTGACCAGTGCTGTCACAGTCCATTAATGACGGAAATGCTCAGTGATAACGTCATCATCTGTTCTGCATGGTGCTACCATCAATCATGAGGGTTACTTTAATGGTCAGTGAATGCTGTACAAACATTTTAATGGTCCAGTACATAACCAAACCAGAGCACCTGGAGCTGCATGACATGATTGTGTCTGTTTTTGTTCTTTGCACTGAAAGGTGAACTGGGTTCAGGAGTGATATATCAACCAATGGGATAAAATGTGATAAAGCTGCCATTTAATAGGGTCTCACTGCTCATAAGGTACAGAGATACGAGAATGGCTTCAGCCATCATACCACGCCTCTGGAGCAGACAGGGTTAAAGGTCTTGCTTAAGGGCCCAACAGTGGCTGAATGGCAGATTCAACCTCTCAACATTTCAATTGAAAGCCCAACGCTCTACCCACCAGGCTCCCACTGTCTCTGCCTGTAAAGAAAACCTGCACAGAGTGATTAATTACTAATAACAATAGTAATTATGAATGGTCATTACAATAACCATTTACATTTTTAGCATTTAGCCAAAGCGACTTACACAATGAGCTATTGAGGGGTGAGGGACTTGCTCAGGGACCCAACAGTGGCAACTTGGTGGTGGCGGAGCTTGAACCGACAATCTTCTGTTTACTAGTCCAGTACCTTAACCACTGAGCTATCACTGCATCACTAATCATCTATTGCACAATTGGTTTCATTAACTTATAACCACAGCTGGTTGATGACCCTCTGATACAACAGCTTAGTATATTAAATATTACATATCTCATCTACAATTTTAATTCCAGAAGACTTCTTAAGTTTTTTATATGACATACTACGTTTTTTTTATTCTATTTATTCAATTACATACTGTGTACAACACTACTTGTGTACTTTAATTCTTTGAACTTGAATACTTTTTGCTTTAATGTACCTGGAGCTGCTGTAATGACTTTCCCTGTGGGATTAATAAAGCTATCTATCTATCTATCTATCTATCTATCTATCTATCTATCTATCTATCTATCTATCTATCTATCTATCTATCTATCTATCTATCTATCTATCTATCTATCTACAGTACATCTGCTATTTTGCCACCACTGGGTCATCTCACCACAGTTTGGTCCACTTCATGCTGATATACAGACCCAGAGTTCTCCGGGTGCCTGTTACCACCAGAACCTTGAGGAAGTGATTAAAAAAGATGAAGCAGAAGAATTTGCAGGATGTCTTACAGGATACAGACAATCACATTGTGAATCACATGGATTCAGCCACTGTTTTACAATCTACATCAACTTTTGTGACAGTGCACCATTTCTCCAGTAACAAACCATGGATTACAAAAGACCAGTGTTACCATTAGAGCCTAAAAACCTTAAACTGGCAACCATACTGTTCGACTTTTTAAACCACTGTTTAATAATCACTACACGCGAGTTTAAGATGTATGTATGAAGATTTCGTTTGCAGAACTGAGTTGTAAGAACTTGAATAAGTGATCTAAGAAGCAGTGACCATCACCAGCACAACAAGCTTATTTAGTGATGGAGTTTGAATGTGAATGTAAATAAAGTAAACGTAAATGTAAATACATGTTGGTGTCATTAAATAAAGTGGGTGGAGAGGAGGATTAACTGGTCAGAGATCAGAAGAGACTCTCAGGAATCAAGACGCCTTTCTGCTGGCTTCTACAACACAAGGTAACTCTCATTAACTTAGTTCTACATTTTACAAACATGTACAGTCTTAGATGTATTAGATGACTAAGTAAATATTAAGGATGGATGTAGGATGATTAAGTGAATATTAAGGATGGATGGATGTAGGATGATTAGGTGAATATTAAGGATGGATGGATGTAGGATGATTAGGTGAATATTAAGGATGGATGGATGTAAGATGATTAGGTGAATATTAAGGATGGATGGATGTAGGATGATTAGGTGAATATTAAGGATGGATGGATGTAGGATGATTAGGTGAATATTAAGGATGGATGGATGTAGGGTGATTAAGTGAATATTAAGGATGGATGGATGTAGAATGATTAAGTGAATATTAAGGATGGATGGATGTAGGGCGATTAAGTGAATATTAAGGATGGATGGATGTAGGGCGATTAAGTGAATATTAAGGATGGATGGATGTAGGGTGATTAAGTGAATATTAAGGATGGATGGATGTAGGGCGATTAAGTGAATATTAAGGATGGATGGATGTAGGATGATTAGGTGAATATTAAGGATGGATGGATGTAAGATGATTAGGTGAATATTAAGGATGGATGGATGTAGGATGATTAGGTGAATATTAAGGATGGATGGATGTAAGATGATTAGGTGAATATTAAGGATGGATGGATGTAGGATGATTAGGTGAATATTAAGGATGGATGGATGATGATTAAGTGAATATTAAGGATGGATGGATGTAGGATGATTAGGTGAATATTAAGGATGGATGGATGTAGGGCGATTAAGTGAATATTAAGGATGGATGGATGTAGGGCGATTAAGTGAATATTAAGGATGGATGGATGTAGGGTGATTAAGTGAATATTAAGGATGGATGGATGTAGGATGATTAGGTGAATATTAAGGATGGATGGATGTAGGGCGATTAAGTGAATATTAAGGATGGATGGATGTAGGATGATTAGGTGAATATTAAGGATGGATGGATGTAGGATGATTAGGTGAATATTAAGGATGGATGGATGTAGGATGATTAGGTGAATATTAAGGATGGATGGATGTAGGATGATTAGGTGAATATTAAGGATGGATGGATGTAGGATGATTAGGTGAATATTAAGGATGGATGGATGTAGGGCGATTAGGTGAATATTAAGGATGGATGGATGTAAGATGATTAGGTGAATATTAAGGATGGATGGATGTAGGATGATTAGGTGAATATTAAGGATGGATGGATGATGATTAAGTGAATATTAAGGATGGATGGATGTAGGATGATTAGGTGAATATTAAGGATGGATGGATGTAGGGCGATTAAGTGAATATTAAGGATGGATGGATGTAGGGTGATTAAGTGAATATTAAGGATGGATGGATGTAGGATGATTAGGTGAATATTAAGGATGGATGGATGTAGGGCGATTAAGTGAATTTTAAGGATGGATGGATGTAGGGCGATTAGGTGAATATTAAGGATGGATGAATGTAGGATGATTAAGTGAATATTAAGGATGGATGAATGTAGGGTGATTAAGTGAATATTAAGGATGGATGGATGTAGGGCGATAAAGTGAATATTAAGGATGGATGGATGTAGGGTGATTAAGTGAATATTAAGGATGGATGGATGTAGGATGATTAGGTGAATATTAAGGATGGATGGATGTAGGGCGATTAAGTGAATATTAAGGATGGATGGATGTAGGGCGATTAAGTGAATATTAAGGATGGATGGATGTAGGATGATTAAGTGAATATTAAGGATGGATGGATGTAGGGTGATTAAGTGAATATTAAGGATGGATGGATGTAGGGCGATTAAGTGAATATTAAGGATGGATGGATGTAGGGCGATTAAGTGAATATTAAGGATGGATGGATGTAGGATGATTAGGTGAATATTAAGGATGGATGGATGTAGGGTGATTAAGTGAATATTAAGGATGGATGGATGTAGGGCGATTAAGTGAATATTAAGGATGGATGGATGTAGGGCGATTAAGTGAATATTAAGGATGGATGGATGTAGGATGATTAAGTGAATATTAAGGATGGATGGATGTAGGGCGATTAAGTGAATATTAAGGATGGATGGATGTAGGGCGATTAAGTGAATATTAAGGATGGATGGATGTAGGGCGATTAAGTGAATATTAAGGATGGATGGATGTAGGGCGATTAAGTGAATATTAAGGATGGATGGATGTAGGGTGATTAAGTGAATATTAAGGATGGATGGATGTAGGGCGATTAAGTGAATATTAAGGATGGATGGATGTAGGGCGATTAAGTGAATATTAAGGATGGATGGATGTAGGGCGATTAAGTGAATATTAAGGATGGATGGATGTAGGGTGATTAAGTGAATATTAAGGATGGATGGATGTAGAATGATTAAGTGAATATTAAGGATGGATGGATGTAGGGCGATTAAGTGAATATTAAGGATGGATGGATGTAGGGCGATTAAGTGAATATTAAGGATGGATGGATGTAGGGTGATTAAGTGAATATTAAGGATGGATGGATGTAGAATGATTAAGTGAATATTAAGGATGGATGGATGTAGGGCGATTAAGTGAATATTAAGGATGGATGGATGTAGGGTGATTAAGTGAATATTAAGGATGGATGGATGTAGGGTGATTAAGTGAATATTAAGGATGGATGGATGTAGGGTGATTAAGTGAATATTAAGGATGGATGTAGGATGATTAGGTGAATATTAAGGATGGATGGATGTAGGATGATTAGGTGAATATTAAGGATGGATGGATGTAGGATGATTAAGTGAATATTAAGGATGGATGGATGTAGGATGATTAGGTGAATATTAAGGATGGATGGATGTAGGGCGATTAAGTGAATATTAAGGATGGATGGATGTAGGGCGATTAAGTGAATATTAAGGATGGATGTAGGATGATTAAGTGAATATTAAGGATGGATGTAGGATGATTAAGTGAATATTAAGGATGGATGGATGTAGGGCGATTAAGTGAATATTAAGGATGGATGTAGGATGATTAAGTGAATATTAAGGATGGATGTAGGATGAATAAGTGAATATTAAGGATGGATGTAGGATGATTAAGTGAATATTAAGGATGGATGTAGGATGATTAAGTGAATATTAAGGATGGTTGGATGTAGGATGATTAAGTGAATATTAAGGATGGATGAATGTATGATGATTAAGTGAATATTAAGGATGGATGAATGTAGGATGATTAAGTGAATATTAAGGATGGATGAATGTAGGATGATTAAGTGAATATTAAGGATGGATGGATGTAGGATGATTAGGTGAATATTAAGGATGGATGGATGTAGGGTGATTATGACAGTCTTTGACTTTTGGACTTGTTGCTGATAATGGATGGTTATTTTGGTTTTGAATGAATACATCACTGGATCTTTAACTTCATTACTCGCCCTAAATTGTCTCGTCCCAACGTTATTTTGCCTGAAATGCAGGGCTGGTGGTTTATTAACTCAATTTATTAATTCAAATGAAGCTGATCAGATAAAACATGAAATATCTCGGGCTCATCCTGTCTGCACTTAAATGAAATGAAAAGTAAATGTAGGAAACATTGTGTATTTTATTTGCATTTTCTATTCTGTACCAAGATGTTTGTTTCATGAAGGTGTGATCATTCTTCTTTCTATATTGAAGTTTATTTCAGGTAGCAGATACAAGGGACACATCAGTGATGAAGCAGATACTGATGATCCTCCTGTTTCTCAAAGGTGTGTTACTGTTCACAGTGAGAAGAATAAAATCACCTAATTCCACTCATATTGTTAGAAAATATATGCAGATCAACACTAACACACATCATTATTTAATATATGTATGGAAATATGATATTTATATTGTTTATGAATGGAGATTTGGATGGTTGCATGAATAAATCAATAAATGAACGAATGTCCTGTCACTACATCATCATGACTTTCACTTTTGGTTACTAGGATGTTTAAATCATGTTTAATTTTACTGTTATATATGCTCTATTTCAGTGTTTCCCAACCATTTTGAGCCACGGCACATATTTCACATTAGAAAAATTTCAAGGCACACCACCAAAAAGTTGTACTGCCCTCTAGTGGAAAAGAATGTAATTATTCTGCCTGTCACTACATGCCCCTTGCTTAGAGTACCAATTGTAATATTCGGTTATATACTTTGAATGAGACTCTTGTTTTGATCGGCATGAGAAACAGTGAGTGTGGTTTACCACTAGTTGGCTTCGCACCGGTGTGTGTTACGTGCATGAGTGTAACGGGAGTTAATAAAGAAAAGGTTATAGAGTTAATAGATGTTATAGATGGATGGAGTTATAGATGGATGGATGGAGTTATAGATGGATAGATGGAGTTATAGATGGATAGATGGATGGAGTTATAGATGGATGGAGTTATAGATGGATGGATGGAGTTATAGATGGATGGAGTTATAGATGGATGGATGGAGTTATAGATGGATGGATGGAGTTATAGATGGATGGATGGATTTATAGATGGATAGATGGATGGAGTTATAGATGGATGGAGTTATAGATGGATAGATGGATGGAGTTATAGATGGATGGAGTTATAGATGGATGGATGGAGTTATAGATGGATGGATGGAGTTATTGGTGGATGGAGTTATAGATGGATGGAGTTATAGATGGATGAATGAATGGATGGAGTTATAGATGGATGGATGGATGGATGGAGTTATAGATGGAAGGATGAATGGAGTTATAGATGGATGGATGGAGTTATAGATGGATGGAGTTATAGATGGATGGATGGAGTTATAGATGGATGGATGAATGGAGTTATAGATGGATGGAGTTATAGATGGATGGATGGATGGAGTTATAGATGGATGGATGAATGGAGTTATAGATGGATGGAGTTATAGGTGGATGGATGGAGTTATAGATGGATGGATGGAGTTATAGATGGATGGAGTTATAGATGGATGGATGGAGTTATAGATGGATGGATGAATGGAGTTATAGATGGATGGAGTTATAGATGGATGGATGGAGTTATAGATGGATGGATGAATGGAGTTATAGATGGATGGAGTTATAGGTGGATGGATGGAGTTATAGATGGATGGAGTTATAGATGGATGGATGGAGTTATAGATGGATGGATGGATGGAGTTATAGATGGATGGATGGAGTTATAGATGGATGGATGAATGGAGTTATAGATGGATGGAGTTATAGATGGATGGATGGAGTTATAGATAGATGGATGGAGTTATAGATGGATGTACAACTGTTCCTTTCTTGTTACTTTCCCACACTAGTACTAGGCCTCGGCTAAGAGATCGGCTAATGAAGGGCTCCTTCTTGTTCCGAGGAATACATTCCACGTGTTCTTTTAATAGAGGTGTAAAGAGCCACTATTATTGTTTAGCAGTTTGTGTGGTGATCAGAGTTAATGTGTCTGTTTAATGTATTTGAATTTATTTGTGTCTTTTAAAAGTTTCAGACTATTACAGTTACGGGGGTGCAAGCGTCAAAAGTCTCGAACAAGGTGGGTCTCATTCTTCACAAGCTTCTTCTACTTTTTCAATCAGCAGGAACATCACTAGATTAAACAGAGCATGAAGATCCAGTCACCCCCAAATTCCTTCTACCTGCTCCTGTCAACCCTTGTGTGGTGTTCATAGTTTTGTTACTCAGTCCGTGTTTGCTGGTCTGGTGGACCCACCGCATTATTGTGTTTTAAAATCAATACAGCCATAACTTATTTAACATAATGCTCTGTGTATTCTGACACCTTTCTATCAGAACCAGCATGAACTTCTCCAGCAGTCTGAGCTACAGTAGCTCGTCTGTTGGATCGGATCAGACGTGCATCAACAAGCCTTGGCCGCCCATGACCCTGTCACCAGTTTACCACTGTTCCTTCCTTGGACCACTTTTGATAGATACTGACCACTGCAGACCGGGACACACCCCACAAGAGCTGCAGTTTTGGAGATGCTCTGACCCAGTCATTTAGCCATCACAATTTGGCCCTTTTCAACCTGGCTCAGATCCTCACGCTCGACCTCCTGCTTCTAACATCAACTTTGAGGATAAAATGTTCACTTGCTGCCTAATATACCCCCCCCCCCACACTAACAGGTGCCGTGATGAAGAGATAATCAGTGTTATTCACTTCACCAGTCAGTGCTCATTATGTTATGCCTGGTTGGTGTACTTGACTTCAAATGAAAACTGGACGCTAGCCTCTCTTCACTGTTGCCAGTAAAGTTCAGGATTGTTTTTTCTTTCAGTTCACAGAAGTGTTGGTTCTTACATTTAGGGCTTTGCACAGTAAAGTGATTGAATATACAGTATTTGGGAATTGTTACTTTCCCACACTAGTACTAGGCCTCGGCTAAGAGATCGGCTAATGAAAGGCTCCTTCTTGTTCCGAGGAATACATTCCACGTGTTCTTTTAATAGAGGTGTAAAGAGCCACTATTATTGTTTAGCAGTTTGTGTGGTGATCAGAGTTAATGTGTCTGTTTAATGTATTTGAATTTATTTGTGTCTTTTAAAAATTTTAGGCCGGAACAGTGTCAGGGTTGCACAAGTAAACAGTCTTGGACACGGTGGGTCTCATTCTTCACAAGGTTCTTCTACTTTTTCAAGCAGCAAGAACATCACTAGATTAAACAGAGCATGAAGATCCAGTCACCCCCAAATTCCTTCTACTTGCCCCTCTTAAACTCCACCTAGGCAGGACTAGACAAACATTTTAAATTTTCAGCATTTAGCAGACGCCTTTATCCAAAGCGACTTACAATTGAGGTTATACACTGCAAGCAATTGAGGGTTGAAGGCCTTGCTTAAGGGCCCAACAGTGGCAAGCTGGCAGATGTGGGGCTTGAACCAGCGACCTTCTGTTTACTAGTCCTGTACCTTAACCGCTGAGCTACCACTGCCCTAAATAAACATAAATAAATAAGTACCAGAATGACCCAAGTACAAAGCCAATTACCTCTAACATTTATTTAAGACTCTCAAACCCCACCTAGGTAGGACTAGACTTACTTACTCTTCAGTCTCATATCTCATATTCATTTGTGTCTGTTTAATGTGAACAGTTCTAACAGACCAGATCCTGAGGCTGAAGATCAAGTCGGATCTGAACATAAACAGTCCTGCAGTAAAGGAAGCACTCCTGGAGAAGGTGGGTCTCACAAGGTTCTCCTGATGAGCAGCAGGAACTTTAATGTTCATCGAGCTCTGATCCACAGGCTGCACTGTAATCATCTGCTGATCACCACACATCAGTTTCCTCATCCTGCATGAGGTACTAATACAATTTTTGTCTGTTGTTTAGATCATGCAGAAGTTACGAGAGCACGGGCTGGAACAGAACATCAAGCTGACATGGAGGGAGCCACCAGGTGGAGTGGTGTTCCAGAACATTAAATGATGATTATAATGCAGTAGAACACAAACCAGCTCAAGAACATCGTGTTTAAATAGTTCTAGAGCTTCTACCTTGAAACTCAACACCACTCCCAGAACCAATTGATGTTGGGTTTCAAGGTACCACTGTATAAAGATTAAAATTAAATCAATTTATTAATAAATTAACCCAAAATATTTTCCATATTTTTCATGTTATTATGAAAAAATCACGATAATTACAAAATCACTGTCCACTCTATTAGACACTCCTACCTAGTTGGTCCACCTTGTAGATGTAAAGTCAGAGACGATCGCTCATCTATTGCTGCTGTTTGTGTCGGTCATCTTCTAGACCTTCATCAGTGGTCACAGGACGCTGCCCACGGGGCGCTGTTGGCTGGATATTTTTGATTGGTGGACTATTCTCAGTCAAGCAGTGACAGTGAAGGGTTTAAAAACTCCAGCAGCACTGCTGTGTCTGATCCACTCATACCAGCACAACACACACTAACACACCACCACCATGTCATTGTCACTGCAGTGCTGAGAATGATCCACCACCTAAATAATACCTGCTCTGTGGTGGTCCTGTGGGGGTCCTGACCATTAAAGAACAGCATGAAAGAGGGCTAACAAAGCATGTAGAGAAACAGATAGACTACAGTCAGTAATTGTAGAACTACAAAGTGCTTCTATATGGTAAGTGGAGCTGATAAACTGGACAGTGAGTGTAGAAACAAGAAGGTGGTTTTAATGTTATGCCTGACTGGTGTATTATAAAGATTTGGATCTAATTTGTTTCCTCATTATACTAGAAAACTTTTCATGTAATTATGAAAAAAAATCACAATAATCATAAAATATTCAGCAAATGTATCAAACATAACACACATCAGTAACACCCTCCACCCGTCATCTTAAACCCAAACTGGCCAGGACTAGAATACCATACAGAGAACATGTAAAGGTTTGTACACTAGACTAGTGGTGTAATAGATTGGTAGAATAGATTATTAGAATGGTGGTGTGGTACTATATAATATAAACATTATTCATTATTATTATGTAGATTATTAGTGATGTTATAGATTAATATAATATAAACATTTATTATTTAGTAGATTATTAGAATGGTGATATATTTCTATATAATATAAACATTTACCATTGATTAATTTTTAATTTATTAGAATGGTGTTATGGTTCTATATAATCTAAACATTTATTATTATTATTATTATTATTATTATTATTATTATTATGTAGATTATTAGAATGGTGTTATAGTTCTATACAATGTAAACTATCATTTATTACTTGATAGATTATTAAATACTTTATATTTTATAATAAATTTATAAAATTAACTGCAGAAAATCTATAATATAAACAGTAGATTTATCATTTTCATTTTATATATACTGTATATTACACTTGTAGTGACAATAAAGAAATTATTTTAATATTCAGTCATGTGATGAGTGCATTTATTCTTCAGAAACTATATAATATCTCTTAATATCAGATCACTGTATAAATCATTTCAATAATTATTTGATAAATATTCATTATGTTGGCAAGACAAAGTCAAGATTCTGCTTTTCTTCTTCTTCTTCTTCTTCTTATTATTATTATTAGTGTGATTGCAGAATGCAAGCACACTATTGTTATTGTTATTTTCGTTTTCAATATATTATTATTATTCTGCCCGTTTTTTGTCCGTGCTTCTTCTCCCGCAGTTTTCGAGATATCGACCCCGTTCCAGCGCCAAATCGTCCGGCCCATACGGGAATAGAGCGCTTGTATACAACTTTTTGATCGAACCAACACTGTGGGCACAGTGCCCGTTTTAAGGTGCCCGTTTTTCCCCATTGACTCCCATTCATTTTGAAATGAATTTCGAGCTATCAACGCCGTTCCAACCCTTGATCGACCGGGTCATTAATTAGCGCCCAAATCCAAAAAATCATCCGGATACGCCCATCCGTGTGGCATTTATGCCCGTTTTTGCCCGAATTTTTGGACAAAAATCTTGACACCTTTGGCTTTCCACAGAACGTCAACGTGATGACGTAGACGGCATCTTCAGGCCGTTCTGAGAATAGAAAATGGCGGCCGCCAAAAAATCTGACTTATTTTGGTCTGTAACTAAAGTATTAGTGATTTTTAAGATGAAAACGCTGCACAGAATGAAATTATAGTGCAGTTAGACTTTGCAGTGAGCGTCATATCGTTCGCGCTGCAACAGAAACAAAGATATTTATATCCGTTAGCTTCAAGGCTAACGGATGCATTGAAATCAATGGGAATTGCTAAATGCTAAAAGAGGGACCGAAGTCTGAGTGCACTATGCCTGAAAGCTGTAAATGAGACACAGCCGATCATAGATTGCGCAATACCATGGCCCCTGCAGTGATAATCACATGTAAATGAATGAGTACTGATTTGTAAGCAGTACAAACGTGCAGAAATGCATTTTTTTACAGGTTTGGCTTTTCAAACACACCCAGAGTGAACTTGTGCTCACACCACAGCTTGTGCACAGATACAGTGGCCTGTCTGGGAGAAAGTATTCACACCCCACGCACCGCACCACTTCTAAACGCATGCGCGCCCCCGACCTGCGCACGCCCGCCGACCGGCACACGGCAATCACACTCGCATTTTCTCCGGAAATGCACTCTCTAGTTATTATTATTATTATTATTATTATTATTATTTTGTTAGCTTGACAAAGCCAATTCTGTTCTTATCCTTATTATTATTATTATTGAATTCACATATTTTCACACTTTTCACTGTACACAGTAAATGTACCGTAATTCCCATATGGGAATAGTGTGTTTGTTTAAGCTAAATACCCTTCAACCCTATTTACCCGAACAGCTAAATAGTGCAACTACACACTTGCACACACACCATCACCTGTCTGAGCAAAGGTGTTCACACCCACACTGAATACAATATATGCTTTCACACAATCAGTAGACCCTGGCAGCAGTCTAGCTACACCATATCAACTGCTACATCTAAACTACAGTACATCTTAGCAATTAACCCGTTATCATAGCAACCACACCTTATATCTTACTACCCACCTAGTAACACCTTGACAACCACCTATCAACAACTTATAAACCACCTACCAACAGCTTAGTAATCCCTTGGCAACTAACCTGTTAGCATAGCAACTGATTGGCAACAACTTAGCAACCACCCAGCAACAGCTAATCAGTGTTTAACTTCAGCTCTGGAGCAATAGAATCAGATGTGATTTTAAATCTCACAGAGATACAGTGTAAATGATTACCACGTGCATAGTTGTAGTTCCAATCTATGTAAAACAATTCACAGGGGAACAAAAAACACTTTAAGACTTTCTAAAAGTTTGTTGTGGATTTTCTGAAACTATGCTCTCAAAAATGTACAAGCAGCAGTTGTAGAATGCTCTGTGATTTTATTTATAATGTACACATATAAATAGGGCTAGTTTGCAATCATTCAAGACAAGAATATGAAACAAATTCCTGCCTTATTGTGAAATTTGTCAGATTAGTCAGACATGAATTAGGAGCCGTCCATGTTCACAGTCAAATGAGCTATTAGACTTTTTTGTCTACTTGGCTGATTAATGTTTGTACAGAACTTCTTTACTTTCTGTGCTATAATTGTAGACAAGTACCAATAAAACACACTGCTCGTTTTTTACTTTCATGTTCTCGAATTTCTCTAGGATAAGCATTAAATACATAGTTATAGAATACAACTGTTGTTACGTCCTATTTCTCCACTTTAGTTTACATTTACGGCATTTAGCAGAAGCTTTTTACAATCAGATATGTTTGCTTTGTGAGCCAACTTAGAATGTTTTTAATAATAATAATAGAATTTTATTTATAAGCGCCTTTCAGGTCACCCAAGGACACTGTACAATTCAAATATGATCAAAAACAAAACAAATGACAACCAATAAGGTACATTAAAACAGATAAATACAGAGAACACAGAACAGAACAACAAGCCAGAGAATCAAGTATAAAAGGAATAAAATAAAATAAGAACTTTTAAAAAATTAAGAGACCAGGAATAAAAAGAGTACAGAGATTAAGATAAAAACTATAAACTATGGAATGCAGTCCTAAAAAGATGAGTTTTTAAGTGCTTCTTAAAAACAGATAATGATGAGCTCATGTGGAGGGAAAGTGGCAAAGAGTTCCATAATTTAGGCTCTTTCACCGAATGAGCGAAGTCTGGTTGATAGAACAGACAGTAAATGCGCATCAGCAGACCGGAGTGAACGTGCAGGACAGTATGGAGTGAGCACCACCATGTCAGTGTCACTGCAGTGCTGAGAATGATCCTCCACCTAAATAATAGCTGCTCTGTGGTGGTCCTGTGGGGGTCCTGACCATTGAAGAACAGGGTGAAAGGGGGTAACAAAGCATGTAGAGAAACAGATGGACTACAGTCAGTAATTGTAGAACTACAAAGTGCTTCTATATGGTAAGTGGAGCTGATAAAAATGGACAGTGTGTGTAGAAACAAGGAAGTGGTTTTAATGTTATGGCTGATCTGTGTATTATATAGATTTGGATCATACATGTAAAGGTTTGTACACTAGACTAGTGGTGTAATAGATTATCAGAATGGTTAAATGGTTCTATATAATATAAAGATTTATTATTAATAAATCAGTAGATGATTAGTAACGTTATAGTGCTATATAATGTAAGTGTAAGCGGGGTTTTTATTCCCGCCCAGTAGGGGATGAATTAACAATACTTAACCTAGGAAGACCGAGGAAGTGACAGGATCTGTGTCCCCACCCCCGATACTTTTAATCTCAGTGCTCACCTCTGCGAGTATGTTGGTACCTATCCTGCTGCAGTGAAACTCTTAGAGTAAACGCTTAAGATGTGGTGAGGTGGGCTTCAGGAACTAGGAGAATCACGGTAGCACCCTGAAGTATGAAGTGAAAGCTGAACGTATATGAATGTGACACTTATTCCCACCCTCCCCAGATCTAGCAGAAAAGGAGAGACGCCCCTACTCCTAGGCAAGTAAATAACTATAATAAACAATGATCAAAGGTATAACAAATGTAGTTATTTATTATTAGAATTCAATTAATATAACGATTTACGTTTGTGGTTATTTGGTTTCAATTTCAGTTCAAATGTCAACACATTCACTTCAATGTTAATGTTGTACAGTTAATACAAACAAACAAAAAAACAAATTCAAATTACTCAATTATTTGTGTATTGTATAATTACAGTCCGTACTTTCCCTTAAAACGTTTAAGCTGTATTGTCACAGCTCACATTCATGAGTTCCCATTCACAATAAACTGAAAATGGCTTCACCTATCAAATACTGCATGAGTAACATAGAACATTTAATAACACAGATCACTTAAGGAACCCATATAACTCAGTCTCTGTGACCTATTAATCAGTAAACAACAATTACCAGCCTCTAATGGTGAGATACACACTAAAGGATGTCTGTATGGCAGGGTACCTCTTTTTAATGAAGCTGGAGGAAGAGCAGCAGAGAGAAGTGAGTCCACACAGCCTCACAAACACCCACGAACAAGCTGAAAATGGCGTGCGCTGTGACTCTCCCCAATCAGTCTCTCACAGCCACTAACAACAGTCCCCTAACACATGAGATGAAGCTTGACTTACGGCACAGTCTGTGGACGTGACTTGAGCTTGTTTAAGCTGGAAAGACCAAGCGAGTCCCAGAAAGAAAAGTTAATCTCCAGAAAACCATCTCAGTACTGCGTGCCGACCTTTTAATACAGCCACCGCACACGATCATGGTCTCCTTGTACTCAAACCAAACCTGTGCGTCTCAAAGTCTGGTCCTTTAAGAAAAACTGGTAAACATCGCTCTCTTCGTTTCTCCACAAAACCGAAAAGGGTTTCACCTAGAATGAGCGGCACTGACAAAACACGAGGTCGCATAAACACTCACGCCACGGTTCTCAGTCCATAGTCTCACTCACTAATATTTCCGATGCCCGACTCCAAAAAAACCCCGAATTGGAACGGAATTAAAATGGAATTTCTTCACACTTTGGAAAAACACTACGAAACTATGCTGCTGAGTCCATGTTTAAGGTTTCACAGGAGTAGCTTGTAGTATATTAAAGCGAATAAACTCAGAGAAAACTATTTTACCGTCTCACTTCTTTGCAGCTAAATGCATCCAAGACAAAGGAGATGGTAGAGGACTTTCATAGGTCAGGGCAACCCTCACAGCCAATGTCAATCGAGGGGAGTGATCTCAGGTTACATTCAATCTGTCAAAGTGTTTGTACTTTCTTGAATTTATATTGTTGTCATGTTACACATCTAGGATACAAGATGTTGTAGCAGATATATCCTGTGAAAACAGGAGAAATAAAGACACAGGAGAACAGTAGTTGTGCTTGGTTTAGTGTCTCTTCTGGAATGACAGACATTCTCCTAACAGGAGTACAGTACATTTGTTATATGTAAATAAAATAAATATTTGTGTATAAACTAATCAAATGTTTTAAATAACTTTTTAAGTTGACAATTCTTGTCTGAGTTACATTTGTGACATTCACACTGCATTCTGGCTTCAGTAAGAATTACTAAGAAATACTACAAAAATACAAATTCAATATACTCAAAAATAACACTCTCTTTAACAAATACGTCAATCTCTGACAGGTTCATGTGATATACACATCACATTTAGTGAGATGAAGAGATTAAAGACCACAAGCTTATAATTTACATGACAAATCAAATATGCCAGCTAAACAAAACATTTAAACTTTTAACTATAGCACTGGTTATCTAATATGAGGTTTAAATTAACCAGCTAGACTCTAGTAGTATGGAAAAATATTGATTATATATTTTTTTTAGAACAGTGGAGCCATTTAATGCTCCCTTATTTCTTAGAATCTAACTAACAGCTTCAACAAAATGAACTCTTACAGAAATATAAACAACATCAATTAGCCCTTCAGTCTAATGTGCTCAACAAAACAAATGAAATCCATTAATAACCCCTTAAACCCCTTTTAGCAGCTCATTCCGGTTAACAATTAGCATAAACCCATTCATTTCAATGGCTGAAGCTAGCATACATTTCACTCGGTTTAAACTCCACATTTCTCTCACCAAAATGGCAATGTAAAACCACATTTTACACCCTGAATGATGTATTTCACGATTATTAGGCTATTTGTGCACTTTTAATGTTTACCAACCTGTGAAAACAGGAGAAATAAAGACACAGGAGAACAGTAGTTGTGCTTGGTTTAGTGTCTCTTCTGGAATGAGCCAGAGAGAGCAACTTCCCGCTTAGCTAGAACATGTTCTCCTGTACAAGAGTGCCCTCTAGCGGCCATAGCTGGAATGAACTTACAAGGGTTTCTTTTTTTCTGTTAGATTTGAAGAATGAGTGACCCTAATAATTACAAGCATAAAAAAAAGAATTATTGTGACCATGTATGAATTTCTTTATATAGGGGTCACAGTCATTTTTTTTATTTATATTTGTGTACTTGTGATTTGATTTGATGTACAATGCTACCTGCTATCTATCGATCTATCTATCTGTCTGTCTGTCTGTCTATCCATCCATCCATCCATAGATCCATCTATCATCACTTCAGCCTCGTTCTATCTCTGGCACGTCCTGCCCACGAAGGCCAGTGATTTGCTGAAACGCTCTTGAACAGATTACACCATAAGAGGGGTTTCAAGAATAAAGGCTCCTGTATATATTGTATCCTTTACATAAGCATGTTTTATTTTTCTATCATTTTTAAGCATTTATTAATTATTATTCTGTAGATTATTAGTGATGTTATGGATCTACTGTATATAAAATAAACATTTACTTTTTATTATTTTATAAATTATTAGAATGGTGTTATGGTTCTGTAAGATGTAGATATTTATTATTCAGTAGATTATCAGAATGTGATTGTGGTTATACGTATATATCAGGGGTGGGCAAACTTTTCGGCTCAAGGGCCACACTGGGTTTTAAATTTTTTTTTAAATTTTTGCCAGTGTATCGAATTTTGGTGACATTCAAACCTTTATTTTCGTGATTAAAGGATGAATTTTTTGAATATAAGTGAAACTCCAGACTCGTTCTATGATGTGCTCTTTTACACATGCGTGAATGTGATTTATAATGTTTTTGTTATTATTTTTATCTTTGTTTCTACTTTGTGTATCGCCATCTAGGGCAGTTGTAGCATAGCGGTTAAGGTACTGGACTAGTAATGCCTAGTTCACACTACACGATTTTTGGCCAGATTTCGCTCGGCGGCTGGTCGGCGCTTGATTTTCCGGGTCGGGAGCAACTCAGCGTTCGCTCGGCGATCAAAACTCGGCTCTCAGTCGCTAAGTGTGAACTACCCAACAACTCGACCCGACCGGCTCGCCGACCGCTCGGTGACCGGATCGAGTTTTCTAGCAAGCCAGATATCTGATCTCAGATGTACGACTGGGAATGAGTGACATGTCAAACAGCCAGTGAGAACGCAGGATACAGCGTGAGGGGAAACGCAGGAGAGGATATAGTTTATATCAGAATACACCGGCACACACACACGTTTTACAGTATTTCTGATTTGATCCTCTACAAAACATAACACCCACGCTGCATTACAAAATTATTAATTAACCTCCAACTTACTACAGAACCATCTATACTGTTTGTGTTGCCAAATCCACTCAGATTCATTTATTTTCCTCTTTGATTTTACGCTGCACATCAGCTCACAAACTTTGATCACTCGCTACATGTTGACGTGCATTTTTGGATGTGGTATCATTAAACCATTAGTCACTTCTCGCGTTTGTTCTCGTGACTAAACGTAGTTTGGGAGACCAGAGAAGCTCACCTGCGATTCCAGTTGGTGATGGATCGTGTAGTGTGAAACCCCCTATCGCCGATCAGTCGTGTAGTGTGAAATATACACCGACTGAAAGACTCCCGAGTGCAAAAGATTCAGTCGTGTAGTGTGAACTGTACAGCGACCTGACGACTGGGAAAGTCGTGTAGTGTGAACTTGGCATAACCGAAAGGTCACCGGTTCAAGCCCCACCACTGCCAGGTTGCCACTGTTGGGCTCTTGTGCAAGACCCTTAACCCTCAATTGCTCAGACAGTTTACTGTCACAGTACTGTAAGTCACTTTGGATAAAAGCATCTCCTAAATGCTGAAAATGTAAATGTTAATATCTAAACAAAACCAGTTCAGCGTTTAAAGCATCGCTTTTGACATAAGTTAATGGTTTATGTGTGACATTTTAAACCAGCCAAGTGGTTAGATCACGCTGGCACGATCGGCGACTATAGAGGGGCAGTAGGGCTCAGTGTGGGTGGCAAATGTGACGAATGAATACTTGTGTGTAGACCAGATAGACTCGGCTTTAGCAGAGGTCGGTAGTGTTTGGCGTGCGCCATCTAGTGGAATCAATTGAAACGCAGGGTACTGCAGGGAAAAGGTGAAATTAATGCAGGTTTTAGGACAATTCTGTAAATACTCAGCGGGCCGGATTAAACAGTTTGCCCACCACTGATATATAATGTAAACATTATATATCATATATCATTTATTGTTTTATAGATTATGAAATACTTTATTGTTTTATTTTTAATTTGCAGTTAAAGTCGATTTAATAACTGTCAATTTTTACACTCTTTTAAAATATCGACACTGATATATTGATTTAATGATATATTATTAAATATTATAAACCCTTATTTATCATGTTACACTTGTAGTGAAAATAAAGAATTGATTTTAATATTTATTCTTCAGGGTCAGAAATTAAATATATTCACGAGATGCGTTTTATTATATTTCTTAATATCAGGTCACTACAGCTGAATAAATCATAGCAAGATTTACTGGATAAATATTAATTGTGTTGTACATGTATGGGATTCTTGACCACCCAAAGAGGACGTGGGTCCCTGCTGAGTCTGGATCCTCTCAAGGTTTCTTCCTTGTAGTTTTAGCGGAGTTTTTCTTGCCACTGTCGCCCTCGGCTTGGTTCTGGAACTGATCACCTGTTCCGTTGTATGCAAATCGGCCGTTGTATTCACCACCAGCTCAGACAGTGATAAAACATATCTAAACACCAAACTTTGTGTCCAGATGAATTGATTCAACTTTGTGGGATTGTGTACCTGGATTTTTGACCATGCATAAAGCAAGATCTAAAGGTAATTCCTGTTTGTTTTAAATCTATTGCCGCGAAACTCGTGCTACCGTTTTCTCTTTAGTATTAAAGCTGTTTCTGGGATTTCCAGCAGAAAAAACCTCCAGAGGATCCATCCCAAACAGCACTCCAATACATCACCCTAAGCTCAATATCTGTTTCACTTTTATAATGGCTCCTGATGCAGTTCTGTTACCCAATAGACCACTAAAGCCGTGTCGTCATTTTGTAGTCCACGCCATGTTGTTCCGCCCATATTTGGTAACCCGGGTCTACGAGAAATTTTGAATGGGAAAAATGAAGAAAAGGGAAAGAATGCGAAAGAAGTAAAGGGAAAGAATGCAAAAGAAGAAAAGGGAAAGAATGCAAAAGAAGAAAAGGGAAAGAATGCAAAAGAAGAAAAGGGAAAGAATGCAAAAGAAGAAAAGGGAAAGAATGCAAAAGAAGAAAAGGGAAAGAATGCGAAAATTGCCTCTCTCGTATCCTGTAGTCATAAAAGTTGTTCCAGAGCTGTTAGGTTTTGTTTTATGAAGATTCTTCTGTCTATTATCACTGGATCCTCTGAATTATGAAGTGGTTAAAGAGTCAAAATATGAATATTGCTACATGTAAGCTAATGCTACTGTGCACTGAATTAACATCACTAGACTGGAAGCCTCTTAAATAACCGCACGAAGCAGCGCGATCCACCAGTGTACCAGTGCACCTAAAGTCACCTAGGTTATGTAACCAAATAAACTGTTAATTAATTTATTAATTATAAATTAATTTTTTATTGTTTTTTGAAATGTTATATTTGCAAATTACACAACTGAACAAAAGAAAAACAAAACAAAAGCTGGTGTTGAGCTGGATTTTTCAGCATGGACGTACAGGGGTTGGACAAAATAACTGAAACACCTGGTTTTAGACCACAATAATTTATTAGTATGGTGTAGGGCCTCCTTTTGCGGCCAATACAGCGTCAATTCATCTTGGAAATGACATATACAAGTCCTGCACAGTGGTCAGAGGGATTTTAAGCCATTCTTCTTGCAGGATAGTGGCCAGGTCACTACATGATGCTGGTGGAGGAAAACGTTTCCTGACTCGCTTCTCCAAAACACCCCAAAGTGGCTCAATAATATTTAGATCTGGTGACTGTGCAGGCCATGGGAGATGTTCAACTTCACTTTCATGTTCATCAAACCAATCTTTCACCAGTCTTGCTGTGTGTATTGGTGCATTGTCATCCTGATACACGGCACCGCCATTGGATGCACATGGTCCTCCAGAATGGTTCGGTAGTCCTTGGCAGTGACGCGCCCATCTAGCACAAGTATTGGGCCAAGGGAATGCCATGATATGGCAGCCCAAACCATCACTGATCCATTCCCATGCTTCACTCTGGGCATGCAACAGTCTGGGTGGTACGCTTCTTTGGGGCTTCTCCACACCGTAACTCTCCCGGATGTGGGGAAAACAGTAAAGGTGGACTCATCAGAGAACAATACATGTTTCACATTGTCCACAACCCAAGATTTGCGCTCCTTGCACCATTGAAACCGACGTTTGGCATCGGCACGAGTGACCAAAGGTTTGGCTATAGCAGCCCGGCCGTGTATATTGACCCTGTGGAGCTCCCGACGGACAGTTCTGGTGGAAACAGGAGAGTTGAGGTGCACATTTAATTCTGCCATGATTTGGGCAGCCGTGGTTTTATGTTTTTTGGATACAATCCGGGTTAGCACCCGAACATCCCTTTCAGACAGCTTCCTCTTGCGTCCACAGTTAATCCTGTTGGATGTGGTTTGTCCTTCTTGGTGGTATGCTGACATTACCCTGGATACCGTGGCTCTTGATACATCACAAAGACTTGCTGTCTTGGTCACAGATGCGCCAGCAAGACGTGCACCAACAATTTGTCCTCTTTTGAACTCTGGTATGTCACCCATAATGTTGTGTGCATTGCAATATTTTGAGCAAAACTGTGCTCTTACCCTGCTAATTGAACCTTCACACTCTGCTCTTACTGGTGCAATGTGCAATTAATGAAGATTGGCCACCAGACTGGTCCAATTTAGCCATGAAACCTACCACACTAAAATGACAGGTGTTTCAGTTATTTTGTCCAACCCCTGTAGGTTACAGTGCAGTCCTGTATCTAATACTCACTGAAACGTGATAGAGCTTTCCCTTCTGTTCATAGCTTGCTTTACAGACCCTACAAGATGACCTGCACTGAGGCTACACTTAGGGTGGCCAGCCGTCCGGCTTTAGGTCGGACAGTCCGGTTTTTCAGCTGCCAATCCTCCGCCCGTGCAACGCTAGGACGGACACTTAAAAATCCTCCTTTTGGAGTGAACTGGTTACGTTTTTGATCAGTATTATCTGTCATTGGCTCAGGTACATGTCAAAACAAATGCTCGCCCACCACCACTGGCCAATCGCAGAAGGTCCACCCTCTAAATGCTAGTCTGTGATTGGGTGGTTGAATTTCGCCCGCTCACTCTGTTCTGCATACTCCTCTACCTGAGTCAATTAGTCACTCAGCTCTCATGCTCAGGAACGCTGAAAAAATGCCAAATATATGAAAAGTAGATACAACATTTGGTGAGTACAAAAGTAATTTGTTATAGAATTCTTGCTTAAATTGGTCAAAAACTCTGTTATATGGGTTCTGGTTTCATTCTGTGTGTTGTGGTATCATGTCCCCCACTTCCTGGTATGACGTCCTCATTTTGGGGTGTAATGTCCTCCTTTTTGTGACTATGAATGTGGCCATCCAACTACACTGGTCAATGCTGATACAATGCTCAACATGACCTGACTGAAAGTGGTTTTCAGCTCTTTTAATACTTTTGTAATCATCCTTGAAAAAGGAGGACAAACCACAAAGCGATATGACCACCATGGTAGCATTAGCTTCCGTGTAGCATTATTAGTATTATGACCCTTTAATGACCTCGTAATTCGGAGGATCCAGTGATGTACATAAGACAAAACGTACAGGGTTCTGAACATGTTTATTTAGCACAGGATGCGTTTTTGCCATAGAAAATCGGGCTTAGACCCGGGTCTCCAAATATGGGCATGACGAGGACTACAGAATAACGCACGACTTCAGTGGTCTATGGGTACGGGGTGAGGGGAAGCAGGGGGGACAAGTGTAAAAACGTGGTACAGGGGCGTAATATAGTTTCTATCAGAATACATCACACACACACACAAGTTTTACAGTATTTGTGATCTTATCGTCCACGATAAACCATAATACCCACGCTGCATTGCAAACAGTATTTATTAACCTCCGTCTCACTACAGAACAGAACAGAACAGACAGCCCCTGCTGGACACGTTGCCAAATCCACTCGGATTCATTTATTTTTCCTACTTGCTTTTACGCTGCACATCAGCTCGCTATTTGTTGACGTGCAATTTTGGACGTGGTGTCATTAATCCTCTCGTCACTTCTCACGTGACAAAACGTAGTTCGGGAGACCAGACAGACTCATCCTGGTGGTAGATGGTGTAATGTGTGACCCCCTATCACTGATCAGTCGTGTAGTGTGAAAACCACACCGACTTCAACGATTTCTGATTACAAGAGATCCAGTCGTGTCGTGAACTTGGCATACGTGATGTATACGTAAATGTACCAGTTGGTGCCAGTGGTGACTGTGAGATTTAAAAACACCTGATAGTTGCAGTTCCATTTCATGTTAAACAAAATACACTTTAATAATACACATACAATAATACACATCAAAATACACATATAAATAGAACTAGCTTGACTGCAATCATTAAACACAAGAATATGAAACAGTGGTCTCTCTTTAGGTATGGAAAGAAACCTGCATTAGGAGCCGTCTCTGATCACAGTCACATGAGCTATTAGACTTTAACTGTTCTTTAAAATGTAATGCACTTTTATTAGTATTTTAGGAAACAGATCTATAAGAAATGTATTACATCATACACTGTAACTTGTCTACCATTATAGCACAGACAGTAAATAATTATTTATACAGTCCAAACCAAGCATCAAAATATACACCGATAAGGCATAACATTATGACCACCTCCTTGTTTCTACACTCACTCTCTACATGCTTTGTTACCCACCTTCACTCTGTTCTTCAATGGTCAGGACCCCCACAGGACCACCACAGAGCAGGTATTATTTAGATGGTGGATGATTCTCAGCACTGCAGTGACACTGACATGGTGGTGGTGTGTTAGTGTGTGTTGTGCTGGTATGAGTGGATCAGACACAGCAGCACTGCTGGAGATTTTTGAACACAGTGTCCACTCACTGTCCACTCTATTAGACACTCCTACCTAGTCGGTCCACCTTGTAGATGTAAAGTCAGAGACGATCGCTCATCTATTGCTGCTGTTTGAGTCGCTCATCTTCTAGACCTTCATTGGCGGTCACAGGACGCTGCCCACGGGGCGCTGTTGGCTGGATATTATTGGTTGGTGGATGATTCTCAGTCCAGCAGTGACAGTGAGGTGTTTAAAAACTCCAGCAGCGCTGCTGTGTCTGATCCACTCATACCAGCACAACACACACTAGCACACCACCACCATGTCAGTGTCACTGCAGTGCTGAGAATCATCCACCACCTAAATAATACCTGCTCTGTGGGGGTCCTGTGGGGGTCCTGACCATTAAAGAACAGCATGAAAGAGGGTAACAAAGTATGTAGAGAAACATATGGACTACAGTCAGTAATTGTAGAACTACATAGTGCTTCTATATGGTAAGTGGAGCTGATAACATGGACAGTGAGTGTAGAAACAAGGAGGTGATTTTAATGTTATGGTTGATCAGTGTACTGCACACTTGCATGTCGTTGTTTGAACATTAACACTTTCCACTTGGTTTCTTTTCTTCTGGATCATTAGCATCTTCAGTCTTGTGGAACACCTCTCCACCGGGTCGCTCCCTCCATGTCAGTGTGATGTTCTGCTCCATCCCGTGTTCCTTCAGTTTCTGACGGATCTGCAAAGTACAGAAGACGATTTCATCAGGAGCTCATACAGTACAATGAAAATAAATAGGAACCATTAGCAGATATGAACCCACCTTCTCCAGTAGTGTCGCCTGTACTGCTGGATCATTCATGGCCTGATCCGACAACTTCAGGATCTGGCTCCTATCTGGTAGAACTGTTTACACACACACACACACACACACACATTAAACTGATATGATTAAATAAAAAACATTAATCTAATATAGAACTGAAAACAACTTCACTTCACCTTTAAGGCAGAAGAACGGTTTGGTGTTCGAGCATGGCTCATCAGCAGCCTGGAAATTAGATAAATAACCACAGTTTTCATTTCCAATGTAATTATCAGGTTGCCCAGCCATCCAGGTAATGTAGTCCATGTTGGTCTGGTCTGACCACTTCCAGGTGGTCTTGTACAGGCCGATCCAACTGCGTATGTAGATCATTCCATGTAGAATCGAGTTCTCAGTCGCATTTCCTATACTGGCCAGGTCGGTGTAAAGTAGCTCTGAGCTTGCTGCCAGGTTTTAGGACTGGTGATGTAAATGTACCTGCTGGTCTTCTCTGTGAGATTTAAAACCACAATCATTAAATTACAACCCCAAATCAGACAGGATGAACCTGAGATATTTCATCTTTTATCTGCTCAACTTCATTTCATTTATTAATAAACATCCATTCTTGCTTTTCAGGCCTGCAACACATTCCAAAAGAAGTTGGGACTGGGTAATTTAGCAGCATCCAGGAAAGGCTGAGAGTCTTTGAGCAAAGATGAGGATTGGAAGGGATTTGCATGTTCTCATGACATGGGGGTGTGTCAGTACCAGGGTGTGTCATGGTATGAGGGTGTGTCAGTACCAGGGTGTATCATGGTATGAGGGTGTGTCAGTACCAGGGTGTATCATGGTATGGGGGGGTGTCAGTACCAGGGTGTATCATGGTATGGGGTGTGTCAGTACCAGGGTGTATCATGGTATGGGGGTGTGTCAGTACCAAAGTCTGTCATGATATGGGGGGTGTCAGTACCAGGTTGTGTCATGGTATGGGGGTGTGTCAGTACCAGGGTGTATCATGGTATGGGGGTGTGTCAGTACCAAAGTCTGTCATGATATGGGGGTGTGTCAGTATCAGGGTGTATCATGGTATGGGGGTGTGTCAGTACCAAAGTCTGTCATGATATGGGGGGTGTCAGTACCAGGTTGTGTCATGGTATGGGGGTGTGTCAGTACCAGGGTGTATCATGGAATGGGGGTGTGTCAGTACCAGGGTGTGTCATGATATGGGGGGGTGTCAGTACCAGGGTGTATCATGGTATGGGGGGGTGTCAGTACCAGGGTGTGTCATGGTATGAGGGTGTGTCAGTACCAGGGTGTGTCATAGTATGGGGCGTGTCAGTACCAGGGTGTATCATGGTATGGGGGTGTGTCAGTACCAGGGTGTGTCATGGTATGAGGGTGTGTCAGTACCAGGGTGTGTCATAGTATGGGGGTGTGTCAGTACCAGGGTGTATCATGGTATGGGGGTGTGTCAGTACCAGGGTGTGTCATGGTATGAGGGTGTGTCAGTACCAGGGTGTGTCATGGTATGGGGGTTTGTCAGTACCAGAGTGTGTCATGGTATGAGGGTGTGTCAGTACCAGGGTGTGTCATGGTATGAGGGTGTGTCAGTACCAAGGTGTGTCATGGTCTGGGGGTGTGTCAGTACCAGGGTGTATCATGGTATGGGGTGTGTCAGTACCAGGGTGTGTCATGGTATGAGGGTGTGTCAGGACCAGGGTGTATCATGGTATGGGGGTGTTTCAGTACCAGGGTGTGTCATGGTATGGGGGTGTGTCAGTACCAGGGTGTATCATGAAATGGGGGTGTGTCAGTACCAGGGTGTGTCATGGTATGGGGATGTGTCAGAACCAGGGTGTGTCATGGTATGGGGGTGTGTCAGTACCAGGGTGTGTCATGGTATGGGGGTGTGTCAGTACCAGGGTGTATCATGGTATGGGGGTGTGTGAGTACCAGGGTGTATCATGGTATGGGGGTGTGTCAGTACCAGGGTGTGTCATGGTATGGGGGTGTGTCAGTACCAGGGTGTATCATGGTTTCAGATGTGTCAGTACCAGGGTGTATCATGGTATGGGGGTGTGTCAGTACCAGGGTGTGTCATGGTATGGGGGTGTGTCAGAACCAGGGTGTGTCATGGTATGGGGGTGTTTCAGTACCAGGGTGTATCATGGTATGGGGGTGTGTCAGTACCAGGGTGTATCATGGTATGGGGGTGTGTCAGTACCAGGGTGTGTCATGGTATGGGGGTGTGTCAGTTCCAGGGTGTATCATGGTATGGGGGTGTGTCAGAACCAGGGTGTGTCATGGTATGAGGGTGTGTCAGTACCAGGGTGTGTCATGGTATGGGGGTGTGTCAGTACCAGGCTGTGTCATGGTATGAGGGTGTGTCAGTACCAGGGTGTGTCATGGTATGGGGGGGTGTCAGTACCAGGGTGTATCATGGTATGAGGGTGTGTCAGTACCAGGGTGTGTCATGGTATGAGGGTGTGTCAGTACCAGGGTGTGTCATGGTATGGGGGTGTGTCAGTACCAGGGTGTATCATGGTATGGAGTGTGTCAGTACCAGGGTGTATCATGGTATGGGGTGTGTCAGTACCAGGGTGTGTCATGGTATGAGGGTGTGTCAGTACCAGGGTGTGTCATGGTATGGGGTGTGTCAGTACCAGGGTGTATCATGGTACGGGGGTGTGTCAGTACCAGGGTGTATCATGGTATGGGGTGTGTCAGTACCAGGGTGTATCATGGTATGAGGGTGTGTCAGTATCAGGGTGTATCATGGTATGGGGGTGTGTCAGTACCAGGGTGTGTCTTGGTATGAGGGTGTGTCAGTACCAGGGTGTATCATGTTATGGGGTGTATCAGTACCAGGGTGTGTCATGGAATGGGGGTGTGTCAGTACCAGGGTGTGTCATGGTATGAGGGTGTGTCAGTACCAGGTTGTGTCATGGTATGGGGGTATGTCAGTACCAGGGTGTGTCATGGTATGGGGGTGTGTCAGTACCAGGGTGTTTCATGGTATGGGGGTGTGTCAGTACCAGGGTGTGTCATGGTATGGGGGGGGGTGTCAGAACCAGGGTGTATCATGGTATGGGGGTGTGTCAGTACCAGGGTGTATCATGGTATGGGGGTGTTTCAGTACCAGGGTGTGTCATGGTATGGGGGTGTGTCAGTACCAGGGTGTATCATGAAATGGGGGTGTGTCAGTTCCAGGGTGTATCATGGTATGGGGATGTGTCAGAACCAGGGTGTGTCATGGTATGGGGGTGTGTCAGTACCAGGGTGTGTCATGGTATGGGGGTGTGTCAGTACCAGGGTGTATCATGGTATGGGGGTGTGTGAGTACCAGGGTGTATCATGGTATGGGGGTGTGTCAGTACCAGGGTGTGTCATGGTATGGGGGTGTGTCAGTACCAGGGTGTATCATGGTTTCAGATGTGTCAGTACCAGGGTGTATCATGGTATGGGGGTGTGTCAGTACCAGGGTGTGTCATGGTATGGGGGTGTGTCAGAACCAGGGTGTGTCATGGTATGGGGGTGTGTCAGTACCAGGGTGTATCATGGTATGGGGGTGTGTCAGTACCAGGGTGTATCATGGTATGGGGGTGTGTCAGTACCAGGGTGTGTCATGGTATGGGGGTGTGTCAGTTCCAGGGTGTATCATGGTATGGGGGTGTGTCTGAACCAGGGTGTGTCATGGTATGAGGGTGTGTCAGTACCAGGGTGTGTCATGGTATGGGGGTGTGTCAGTACCAGGCTGTGTCATGGTATGAGGGTGTGTCAGTACCAGGGTGTGTCATGGTATGGGGGTGTGTCAGTACCAGGGTGTATCATGGTATGAGGGTGTGTCAGTACCAGGGTGTGTCATGGTATGAGGGTGTGTCAGTACCAGGGTGTGTCATGGTATGGGGGTGTGTCAGTACCAGGGTGTATCATGGTATGGAGTGTGTCAGTACCAGGGTGTATCATGGTATGGGGTGTGTCAGTACCAGGGTGTGTCATGGTATGAGGGTGTGTCAGTACCAGGGTGTGTCATGGTATGGGGTGTGTCAGTACCAGGGTGTATCATGGTACGGGGGTGTGTCAGTACCAGGGTGTATCATGGTATGGGGTGTGTCAGTACCAGGGTGTATCATGGTATGAGGGTGTGTCAGTATCAGGGTGTATCATGGTATGGGGGTGTGTCAGTACCAGGGTGTGTCTTGGTATGAGGGTGTGTCAGTACCAGGGTGTATCATGGTATGGGGTGTATCAGTACCAGGGTGTGTCATGGAATGGGGGTGTGTCAGTACCAGGGTGTGTCATTGTATGAGGGTGTGTCAGTACCAGGTTGTGTCATGGTATGGGGGTATGTCAGTACCAGGGTGTATCATGGTATGGGGGTTTGTCAGTACCAGGGTGTATCATGGTATGGGGGTGTGTCAGTACCAGGGTGTATCATGGTATCGGAGTGTGTCAGTACCAGGGTGTATCATGGTATGGGGGTGTGTCAGTACCAGGGTGTATCATGGTATGGGGGCGTGTCAGTACCAGGGTGTATCATGGTATGGGGGCGTTTCAGTACCAAGGTGTATCATGGTATGGGGCGTTTCAGTACCAGGATCTGTCATGGTATGGGGGTGTGTCAGTACCAGGGTGTATCATGGTATGGGGGTTTGTCAGTACCAGGGTGTATCATGGTATGGGGGTGTGTCAGTACCAGGGTGTATCATGGTATGGGAGTGTGTCAGTACCAGGGTGTATCATGGTATGGGGGTGTGTCAGTACCAGGGTGTATCATGGTATGGGGGTGTATCAGTACCAGGGTGTATCATGGTATGTGGGTGTGTCAGTACCAGGGTGTATCATGGTATGGGGGTGTGTCAGTACCAGGGTGTATCATGGTATGTGGGTGTGTCAGTACCAGGGTGTGTCATGGTATGGGGTGTATCAGTACCAGGGTGTGTCATGGTATAGGGGTTTGTCAGTACCAGGGTGTGTCATGGTATGGAGTGTGTCAGTACCAGGGTGTATCATGGTATGGGGTGTGTCAGTACCAGGGTGTGTCATGGTATGAGGGTGTGTCAGTACCAGGGTGTGTCATGGTATGGGGGTGTGTCAGTACCAGGGTGTATCATGGTACGGGGGTGTGTCAGTACCAGGGTGTATCATGGTATGGGGTGTGTCAGTACCAGGGTGTATCATGGTATGAGGGTGTGTCAGTATCAGGGTGTATCATGGTATGGGGGTGTGTCAGTACCAGGGTGTGTCATGGTATGAGGGTGTGTCAGTACCAGGGTGTATCATGGTATGGGGTGTGTCAGTACCAGGGTGTGTCATGGAATGGGGGTGTGTCAGTATCAGGGTGTGTCATGGTATGAGGGTGTGTCAGTACCAGGTTGTGTCATGGTATGGGGGTGTGTCAGTACCATGGTGTATCATGGTATGGGGGTTTGTCAGTACCAGGGTGTATCATGGTATGGTGGTGTGTCAGTACCAGGGTGTATCATGGTATGAGGGTGTGTCAGTACCAGGGTGTATCATGGTATGGGGGTGTATCAGTACCAGGGTGTGTCATGGCATGGGGGTGTGTCAGTACCAGGGTGTATCATGGTATGTGGGTGTGTCAGTACCAGGGTGTGTCATGGTATGGGGGTGTGTCAGTACCAGGGTGTGTCATGGTATGGGGTGTGTCAGTACCAGGGTGTATCATGGTATGTGGGTGTGTCAGTACCAGGGTGTGTCATGGTATAGGGGTGTGTAAGTGCCAGGGTGTATCATGGTATGGGGGTGTGTCAGTACCAGGGTTTGTCATGGTATGTGGGTGTGTCAGTACCAGGGTGTGTCATGGTATGGGGTTGTGTCAGTACCAGGGTGTGTCATGGTATGGGGGTGTGTCAGTGCCAGGGTCTGTCATGGTATGTGGGTGTGTCAGTACCAGGGTGTGTCATGGTATGGGGGTGTGTCAGTACCAGGGTGTATCATGGTATGGGGGGGTGTCAGAACCAGGGTGTGTCATGGTATGGGGGTGTGTCAGTACCAGGGTGTGTCATGGTATTGGGGTGTGTCAGTACCAGGGTGTATCATGGTATGGGAGGTGTGTCAGAACCAGGGTGTGTCATGGTATGGGGGTGTGTCAGTACCAGGGTGTGTCATGGTATGGGGGTGTGTCAGTACCAGGGTGTATCATGGTATGGGGGTGTGTCAGTACCAGGGTGTGTCATGGTATGGGGGTGTGTCAGTACCAGGGTGTATCATGGTATGGGGGTGTGTCAGTTCCAGGGTGTATCATGGTATGGGGGTGTGTCAGAACCAGGGTGTGTCATGGTATGGGGGTGTGTCAGTACCAGGGTGTGTCATGGTATGGGGGTGTGTCAGTACCAGGGTGTATCATGGTATGGGGGTGTGTGAGTACCAGGGTGTATCATGGTATGGGGGTGTGTGAGTACCAGGGTGTATCATGGTATGGGGGGGTGTCAGAACCAGGGTGTGTCATGGTATGGGGGGGTATCAGAACCAGGGTGTGTCATGGTATGGGGGTGTGTCAGTACCAGGGTGTGTCATGGTATGGGGGTGTGTCAGAACCAGGGTGTGTCATGGTATGGGGGTGTGTCAGTACCAGGGTGTTTCATGATATGGGGGTGTGTCAGTACCAGGGTGTGTCATGGTATGGGGGGGTGTCAGAACCAGGGTGTATCATGGTATGGGGGTGTGTCAGTACCAGGGTGTATCATGGTATGGGGGTGTGTCAGTACCAGGGTGTGTCATGGTATGGGGGTGTGTCAGTACCAGGGTGTATCATGAAATGGGGGTGTGTCAGTTCCAGGGTGTATCATGGTATGGGGTGTGTCAGAACCAGGGTGTTTCATGGTATGAGGGTGTGTCAGTATCAGGGTGTATCATGGTATGGGGGTGTGTCAGTACCAGGGTGTGTCATGGTATGAGGGTGTGTCAGTACCAGGGTGTATCATGGTATGGGGTGTATCAGTACCAGGGTGTGTCATGGAATGGGGGTGTGTCAGTACCAGGGTGTGTCATGGTATGAGGGTGTGTCAGTACCAGGTTGTGTAATGGTATGGGGGTGTGTCAGTACCAGGGTGTGTCATGGTATGGGGGTGTGTCAGTTCCAGGGTGTATCATGGTATGGGGGTGTGTCAGAACCAGGGTGTGTCATGGTATGAGGGTGTGTCAGTACCAGGGTGTATCATGGTATGGGGGTGTGTCAGTACCAGGGTGTATCATGGTATGGGGGTGTGTCAGTACCAGGGTGTGTCATGGTATGGGGGTGTGTCAGTACCAGGCTGTGTCATGGTATGAGGGTGTGTCAGTACCAGGGTGTATCATGGTATGGGGGTGTGTCAGAACCAGGGTGTGTCATGGTATGGGGGTGTGTCAGTACCAGGGTGTATCATGGTATGGGGGTGTGTCAGTACCAGCGTGTATCATGGTATGGGGGTGTGTCAGTACCAGGGTGTGTCATGGTATGGGGGTGTGTCAGTACCAGGCTGTGTCATGGTATGAGGGTGTGTCAGTACCAGGGTGTGTCATGGTATGGGGGTGTGTCTGTACCAGGGTGTATCATGGTATGAGGGTGTGTCAGTACCAGGGTGTGTCATGGTATGAGGGTGTGTCAGTACCAGGGTGTGTCATGGTATGGGGGTGTGTCAGTACCAGGGTGTATCATGGTATGGAGTGTGTCAGTACCAGGGTGTATCATGGTATGGGGTGTGTCAGTACCAGGGTGTGTCATGGTATGAGGGTGTGTCAGTACCAGGGTGTGTCATGGTATGGGGGTGTGTCAGTACCAAAGTCTGTCATGATATGGGTGGGTGTCAGTACCAGGGTGTTTCATGGTATGAGGGTGTGTCAGTATCAGGGTGTATCATGGTATGGGGGTGTGTCAGTACCAGGGTGTGTCATGGTATGAGGGTGTGTCAGTACCAGGGTGTATCATGGTATGGGGTGTATCAGTACCAGGGTGTGTCATGGAATGGGGGTGTGTCAGTACCAGGGTGTGTCATGGTATGAGGGTGTGTCAGTACCAGGTTGTGTAATGGTATGGGGGGGTGTCAGTACCAGGGTGTATCATGGTATGGGGGTTTGTCAGTACCAGGGTGTATCATGGTATGGGGGTGTGTCAGTACCAGGGTGTATCATGGTATGGGAGTGTGTCAGTACCAGGGTGTATCATGGTATGGGGGTGTGTCAGTACCAGGGTGTATCATGGTATGAGGGTGTGTCAGTACCAGGGTGTATCATGGTATGGGGCGTTTCAGTACCAGGATCTGTCATGGTATGGGGGTGTGTCAGTACCAGGGTGTATCATGGTATGGGGGTGTGTCAGTACCAGGGTGTATCATGGTATGGGGGTGTATCAGTACCAGGGTGTATCATGGTATGTGGGTGTGTCAGTACCAGGGTGTATCATGGTATGGGGGTGTGTCAGTACCAGGGTGTATCATGGTATGTGGGTGTGTCAGTACCAGGGTGTGTCATGGTATGGGGTGTATCAGTACCAGGGTGTGTCATGGTATAGGGGTGTGTCAGTACCAGGGTGTGTCATGGTATGGGGGTGTGTCAGTACCAGGGTGTGTCATGGTATGGAGTGTGTCAGTACCAGGGTGTATCATGGTATGGGGTGTGTCAGTACCAGGGTGTGTCATGGTATGAGGGTGTGTCAGTACCAGGTTGTGTCATGGTATGGGGGTGTGTCAGTACCAGGGTGTATCATGGTATGGGGGTTTGTCAGTACCAGGGTGTATCATGGTATGTGGGTGTGTCAGTACCAGGGTGTGTCATGGTATGGGGTGTATCAGTACCAGGGTGTGTCATGGTATAGGGGTGTGTCAGTACCAGGGTGTGTCATGGTATGAGGGTGTGTCAGTACCAGGGTGTGTCATGGTATGGGGGTGTGTCAGTACCAGGGTGTATCATGGTACGGTGGTGTGTCAGTACCAGGGTGTATCATGGTATGGGGTGTGTCAGTACCAGGGTGTATCATGGTATGAGGGTGTGTCAGTATCAGGGTGTATCATGGTATGGGGGTGTGTCAGTACCAGGGTGTGTCATGGTATGAGGGTGTGTCAGTTCCAGGGTGTATCATGGTATGTGGTGTATCAGTACCAGGGTGTGTCATGGAATGGGGGTGTGTCAGTACCAGGGTGTGTCATGGTATGAGGGTGTGTCAGTACCAGGTTGTGTCATGGTATGGGGGTGTGTCAGTACCAGGGTGTATCATGGTATGGGGGTTTGTCAGTACCAGGGTGTATCATGGTATGGGGGTGTGTCAGTACCAGGGTGTATCATGGTATGGGAGTGTGTCAGTACCAGGGTGTATCATGGTATGGGGGTGTGTCAGTACCAGGGTGTATCATGGTATGGGGGCGTGTCAGTACCAGGGTGTATCATGGTATGGGGGCGTTTCAGTACGAAGGTGTATCATGGTATGGGGCGTTTCAGTACCAGGATCTGTCATGGTATGGGGGTGTGTCAGTACCAGGGTGTATCATGGTATGGGGGTGTGTCAGTACCAGGGTGTATCATGGTATGGGGGTGTATCAGTACCAGGGTGTATCATGGTATGTGGGTGTGTCAGTACCAGGGTGTATCATGGTATGTGGGTGTGTCAGTACCAGGGTGTGTCATGGTATGGGGTGTATCAGTACCAGGGTGTGTCATGGTATAGGGGTGTGTCAGTACCAGGGTGTGTCATGGTATGGGGGTGTGTCAGTACCAGGGTGTGTCATGGTATGGGGGTGTGTCAGTACTAGGGTGTATCATGGTATGTGGGTGTGTCAGTGCCAGGGTCTGTTATGGTATGTGGGTGTGTCAGTACCAGGGTGTATCATGGTATGGGGGTGTATCAGTACCAGGGTGTGTCATGGTATGGGGGTGTGTCAGTACCAGGGTGTGTCATGGTATGGGGTGTATCAGTACCAGGGTGTGTCATGGTATTGGGGTGTGTCAGTACCAGGGTGTATCATGGTATGAGGGTGTGTCAGTATCAGGGTGTATCATGGTATGGTGGTGTGTCAGTACCAGGGTGTGTCATGGTATGAGGGTGTGTCAGTACCAGGGTGTATCATGGTATGTGGTGTATCAGTACCAGGGTGTATCATGGTATGGTGGTGTGTCAGTACCAGGGTGTATCAAGGTATGAGGGTGTGTCAGTACCAGGATATATCATGGTATGGGGGTGTGTCAGTACCAGGGTGTATCATGGTATGGTGGTGTGTCAGTACCAGGGTGTATCATGGTATGTGGGTGTGTCAGTACCAGGGTGTGTCATGGTATGGGGGTGTGTCAGTACCAGGGTGTGTCATGGTATGGGGGTGTGTCAGTGCCAGGGTCTGTCATGGTATGGGGGTGTGTCAGTACCAGGTTGTGTCATGGTATTGGGGTGTGTCAGTACCAGGGTGTATCATGGTATGGGAGGTGTGTCAGAACCAGGGTGTGTCATGGTATGGGGGTGTGTCAGTACCAGGGTGTATCATGGTATGGGGGTGTATCAGTACCAGGGTGTGTCATGGTATGGGGGTGTGTCAGTACCAGGGTGTATCATGGTATGGGGGGGTGTCAGAACCAGGGTGTGTCATGGTATGGGGGTGTGTCAGAACCAGGGTGTATCATGGTATGGGGGTGTGTCAGTACCAGGGTGTATCATGGTATGGGGGTGTGTCAGAACCAGGGTGTGTCATGGTATGGGGGTGTGTCAGTACCAGGGTGTTTCATGGTATGGGGGTGTGTCAGTACCAGGGTGTGTCATGGTATGGGGGGGTGTCAGTGCCCTTGGTAAAGATCATTTACACTCTGTGATGCAGCATTAATACAGAAAAGTACATTGAGATCTCAGAACAACATGTGCTGCCTTTAAGACGTCGTCTTTTATTTGATGTCAGACAGGATGAATTTTTACCGTATTTCTTTTAGTTTTTCATGCTCTTAATAATTCCTTTCATAGAGTAGTGTACATTCTAAATTGTAGGGTATATTTTACTATATTTTCTTTTAGTTTTCATGTTTTAATTGCTTATCTCTCTTGTTTTAAATTCGTATTTCCCAAAGTATAGGGTATATTTTACAATATTTTCTTTTAATTTTTCATGTTCTTAATTTTTTATCTCTCTTCTTTGAATTTCATGTTCTTAATTGTAACTAAATGTTTGCAAGAACTCTTTCTGAGGTTCTAGATCTCAGGAATGTTTTAATGCTTTTAATTAAATTTTTTTTCTTTATGTAAAGCACTTTGAATTGCCACTGTGTATGAAAGGTGCTATACAAATAAACTTGCCTTGCCTTGCCTTGCCTTGCCTTGTCTTTTCCAGGGCTAATGCAAAACCACCTGCTGCACACATTACAAAGGCGTGGCTGCGGAAGAAGAGGGTATGGGTGCTGGACCGGCCCGCCTGCAGTCCTGACCTGTCCCCAATAGAGAACGTGTGGACTGCTACACATTTTAAGACGTGTTTGCAGGAAGAACGAGACAAAATAAAAGCTGAAACACTAAATCACTCGGCCTCCTCGGTGCCAGAACGCCTTTTACGTGCTGAGAAGGAACGACAACATTATAAAGTGGTAAATGCTTTACTGTCCCAACTTTATTGGAATGTGTTGCAGGCCTGACATGCAGGAATGGATGTTTATTAATAAATGAAATGAAGTTGAGCAGACAAAAGATAAAATATCTCAGGTTCATCCTGTCTGACATCAAATAAAAGTCAAAGTCAGTGTAAGAAACCAAACTTACCATCATAGCACAGGGAGTTCAGTGGTTCTGTACAGACTCGATCCCCCCAAACACCATTATAGTACATTACAACACACTCCTCTTTACTGGCTCCCTGGTTCTCTCCAGCGTTCCAATTCGTCCAATTTCTTAGGGTCTCATTTCCGTAGGACCAGCGCCAGCCATGTGTCTGTTTGTACCCTCCAAACCAGGCATCAGAAGTGAACTGGTTCATCTGAGCTTCAGTCTGAAGTTTAACCATGTCATCATCACTTTTAATGGTAGCCAGGTCGGTGTACATAGTTCTGCAGTAAGTTCTAGCAGTACTCCATGTTTTATTCTGCTGGATCAGGTAGAATTTACGTTCCAGAGACAGGACGAGGGGGACGAATCCTGTGGATCAGAATTAGAGCTTCATATGGGAAGAATTAGATAAACACAGATACACTATATTGCCAAAAGTATTTGCTCGTCTTCCTTCACACACATATGAACTTGAGTGACTCCCATTCTTACTCCATAGGGTTTAAGATGATGTCGCCCTTTGCAGCTATAACAGCTTCAACTCTTCTGAGAAGGTTTTCCACAAGGTTTTTGACCATTCTTCAAGAAGCGCATTTGTGAGGTCAAACACTGATGTTGGACGAGAAGGCCTGGCTCACAGTCTCCGCTCTAATTGGGTCAAGTTCTAGTCAAGTTCTTCCACACCGAACTGGCTCGTCCACGTCTTTATGGACCTTGTGCTTTGTGCACTGGTGCACAGTTATGCTGGAACAGGAAGGGGCCATCCCCAAACTGTTCCCACAAAGTTGGGAGCATGAGATCGTGCTGAAGCATTAAGAGTTCCTTTCACTGGAACTAAGGGGCCGAGCCCAACTCCTGAAAAACACCCTCACACCATAATCCCCCCTCCACCACACTTTACACTCGGCACAATGCAGTCAGACAAGTACCGTTCTCCTGGCAACCACCAGAACACGTCTCCACTGCTCTAGAGTCCAGTGGCGGCGTGCTTTACACCACTGCATCCGACGCTTTGAATTGCGCTTGGTGATGTAAGGCTTGGATGCAGCTGCTCGGCCATGGAAACCCATTCCATGAAACTCTACACACTGTTCCTGAGCTAATCTGAAGGCCACATGAAGTTTGGAGGTCTGTAGCGATCGACTCTGCAGAAAGTTGGTGACCTCTGCGCACTATGTTCCTCAGCATCCGCTGACCCGCTCTGTCATTTTACATGGTA
This sequence comes from Trichomycterus rosablanca, assembly GCF_030014385.1. Classification (NCBI taxonomy): domain Eukaryota; kingdom Metazoa; phylum Chordata; class Actinopteri; order Siluriformes; family Trichomycteridae; genus Trichomycterus; species Trichomycterus rosablanca. Next base: position 3,554,718 of record NC_085988.1, on the reverse strand, counting down.
CCACTTGGTGGTTGAGTTGCTGTCGTTCCCAATCACTTCCACTCTGTTATAATAGCACTGACAGTTGACTGTGGAATATTTAGTAGTGAGGAAATTTCACGACTGGACTTGTTGCACAGGTGGCATCACGGTACCACGCTGGAATTCACTGAGCTCCTGAGAGCGACCCATTCTTTCACTAATGTGTGTAGAAGCAGTCTGCATGCCGAGGTGCTCGGTTTTATACACCTGTGGCCATGGAAGTGATTGGAACACCTGAATTCAATAATTTGGATTGGTGAGTGAATACTTTTGGCAATATAGTGTATGTTCTTGTCAACAACAACCATCCATTCATCATTCATCCAACTTTAACTCCATCTACCTGTCCATATCTCTACCCAACACTCTAAAACTCCATGCTGCCATCCATTTGTAGTGTAGGATGTTATCTGTAATGTACCAGAGGAAGACCAAAAGCTCTCATGTGGCTCTTTTATTGAGGAAGCTCTGGATGCAGTAAAAACCCACCACAACATGAATTCAAGCATAATTAACTCAACAAAAACAGGTAACCTCATTATTAATACCAAGAAAACTCAGGCCTAAAGATTACCCAGTGGCTCCAGTCACCATCAGAGTCCAGGGAGTGGAACCCCAGTGCCCACACAATGTCACTGAAGTGGCTTGAATACCAGTGTGTTCATGTCCGAAGGTACCAGCATGGTGGGTGTGTAGACAGAGGTGGTTTCAGTGGGTGAAATGTTCCTTGGCTGCCTGCAAGGACTGGGTCGTCCAGTCTCATCCTCTAAGTATGGAGCAAGCTGGTCCTGGTGCAAATCCATTCTGCGGTGTGTGCTGCCCCCCACACAGTACAAGGTCCAATTAGTCACTAGAAAGATTAAGCAAGTGTTCTTTTTATCCTCTGTGGGTTGTAAACCCAAATGTTCTGCCACTTTTCAATCTGCCTGGCTATGTGATGAACCTGCTTTATCTGCCGCTGCCGCCGCCCTTTACGTTTACATTTCATCCAAAGCAACTTACAATCATGACTGAATACAGTTTGAGCAATTGAGAGTTAAGGACCTTGACCTGGGGTTCAACAGTGGCAACCTTGCAGTGGTGAGGCTTGAACCAGGAACCTTCTGATTACTAGTCCACCTTGAATTACAATCCAGGCCAATCGAATAGCTGAAGAAAATTCCTGGCTTGCCCACATCTTCTTTGTGCAACAGAGAGGAAGGTAATTAATAACTGGCAGGACAAGGTCGTGAGACGCTCTTTCCCCATGGTTAGACTGCCAGGCAGAATGACTAGGTAGAGAGTTAGCATGATGATTTACATTATTTGTGGTGGTCTGGTCAAAGTGTAGTCCATCACTCTTGTAGATCTATTCATTAAATTTGCATTAATGAAAGCGTAGACGTGCAGGGTTGTGTCCCCTACAACAGTCGTACCCCAGTACCGGTCTGTGGGTCATTTATTACCGGGCCGCACAGAAAGAATAAATAATTAAAGACGCTACAAGAGCGATTACATTTCCAAAACTCTTTGAGTGTTAGTGTCCACAATCACCACTAGGTGGTAGCAGCGTCAGGATTCACACTGATTTCCATGATTTCTATTGTTATTCTATTTTAAACCCCCCGCCGGTTTGTGGTTGGGGACCGCTGCCCTAAAGGCTGCTCAAGGATGTTCTGGATCCCTTGACAGACAACTCGGTTGCTTGGTTGAGGACTCCGCGCCGTGGAAGAGTGCATAGGATATAGGTGCCCACTTGCTCTCAGTGGGATCAACTGAAAATCAGTGCCTGTTAGTTGGGCATATTGAGTCTCTTTGGGGAGAGAATCTTTGAACTGGACTTTTCTAGTGCGGCAAAGGCAAAGTAGGATTCGTTTCTGCTTTATTTTTGTCCTTCAGAGGAATACGATAAGCAGGACCAAGAGTTGGGTGCATATTCACTTACTGCAGCCATAGCAGCATTGAGTGCCGAGAACGCTTTCATACATGGATTGCAATTTCGTTGGAACCTCAAGTTTGCTGGTCCATCAGACAAAGTGTTTAAACTCTTTCACAGGTGATGGCTTGATTTGAACTTGATCTGGACAGATGTATCACAATTGTTTGATGGAGATGGAGTGGAGCCACCTATATTCTCCTATGATAAAGGTACTATGGGTAAACTTGTCTTTCCAAGGGTATATGGTTAGATTTAAATACTTTTTTTTTATTTTACATTCATAGTTTGTCCTAATCTCGTTTAATTTTGACTCATACATTTCATACATGGGGTATTTTCTTCTGAAATACGAACTACGTCCTTCAGTCCATCCTGCTTAATAATCTACTCAATGATTAACATTATGTTATAACCATTTAGATTGCAGGTTTGTTCCCCAGGTTTGGGTTTAATGATAGAGCCTATATAATGCAGGTCCTACAGAAAGACAATTCCCACTAAAATAGTTTGGAGACGATTTCTCTGAATAATTTAGTTGAACAATCGAAACAATAATTTAATCCATTGCCAGTGAGGAAGTTGAACAATTTAGTTCAGTAAAAAGCAATTGCACCAACTACTGACTGACGATACTGGATAAACCCCTAGTTATTTACTGGCCTCCAGTCTATTACCTATCAAGCACATGCCAAGGTTCTTCAACAGAGACACAGGAGTCAATTTTCAATAAGAACACTCCAAGTTAACACCCATGTCTTATGGCTGTTTGCTGCTTGTCTTCACCATCTTTGGGATAGTGTTCTCTTCCCCCAAGAAAGTTAGCCCAGCAGTGATTTCTTCCTGCCCTCCACTGGCCTTGCTGTCTTCTGCTACTCCAGCTGACCTTTCATGCTTCCATCATGTTGGCAGCTTATTGGCTGCATCTTCTCCATAGTTCTTTTTTTTTTTTTTTTTTTTACTATTTTTTAATGTATTTTCTCCCCTTTCCTCCCAATTTTCATGTTCATATGCTGATCAGCATTGTGTACGGACAGCCACCAATCCGCCAGCATAATTGCATCAATTATGAGGAATCCCATTCTGGCCAATCGTTGCTCATGTAGGCGCCCAGCCTGCCGGGTAGCGGAGCTGAGATTTGAAGCGACGGGTTCGAGATGTCAGTTCTGGTGTGCTAGCGTCTTTTACTACTGTTACCCCTTTTCCACCAAAAAAACCATGGTTCTTGAACCGGTTCTGTTCAGGTTTCACAGAACCTTGGTGTTTTGTAGAGAACCGACGCGCGTTTTCACCAGTTTTTGAGAACCAAGCAGCGTCATCAACGGTGGGCATTACTTAACGAAAGTAAAGAGTAACATGATGGTGGAGCGTGTAGATTATGTGCGAGCATTTGTGCTGCTGTTACAGATGTTCGTTTTTATGTAAAAAGCAGCGATCAGCTGTTGGTGATAAGAAGACGTGACGTGTTTGTTGCCGTTGTTGTTTTCTTTAGTTTATTGACGTGAGAAGCGTTTTGTGCTTTGGTTTCACCACGACTCTCGGCGCAAATAACCAATTTGCTCAGCGCTCGAGTCGAGAGATAAAACATCATTAAAGTTCCACAACACGAACATCCATCTGTGTGAAATAACCATCAAATTTACTCTAAAATACCATGTGTATCTGTGTTTAACTGGATTTACTTCACGTGTGGTGTTTATGCAGCTCAGGGAGTTGAAAAGGCTTCACGCTTTATTTTTCACGTTTTTCACCTTTTTAAAGGCAATTTGAAAATATCAGCGGCAAACTGGATCAAAATTTAATCAGGTGAACTTTTAAAGATAAAAATGCAGCATTAAGCTCCATACGAGACACCAGCGGATGCCATTGTTGCTGTCGTTATGCTGTACAACACGACACACCCACAGGTGACGTCACGGTTTGGGATGAAAAACCAAGTATTCTGTGGGGCCAGATTGACCCGCTAGTTCTCTGTCTGGAACCTCTTTTTTCGGTGGAAACACGCAGAACCGGTTCAAAATCAAGTTCATGAACCGGAACGAGCTCCGTTCCGCGTTGGTGGAAAAGGGGTATGTGACACCTGAGCGCCCAGCAGATCCCAATTCTGACACCAATCTAGAATAGGATACGATCCAGAATAGACCAGACAAATGCCAAAATGTCATCTTTTATTGAGTAAATACTTTTAGGGGAACATAAATTACTACTGGACGCGGTAAAACCAAGCAGCACAAGAATAATCAATCCACTATTTACAGCACTAAACCTGTGGTTAGTAGATTACCCAATGTCCTTTGTGTAAGTGTCTATTTGCAGTAATACACCAGTCTGTCTATAACTCTATTCACCAATCCATCTATTCATACATAACATTCTTGTACCAGTTTATCTATAACCCCATTCAGCCATCATGTAATCTATGCATGCATTCATTTAATCAATTCTATCATTTATTTATATAAGATTTCATTCATAAATGCATGTTAAACATCCATCCATCCATCCATCCAAAACACCAGACATTTACTCTGCATTCATAAATTATCCATACATGTCTTATAACCATACATGATATACCTGTAAGAAACAGGAGAGTAATCAGCATCTGCTTCATCACTGATGTGTTCCTGCAGAAATAAAGAACATTCAATTCTACCTGCAGTTTCACCTGAAATAAAGTTGAATTTAGCCGGTGTAATAAAACTCCAACTACAAAACAAAGCCAAGTTGTATCAATCATTACATTTTAGGAACTTAATGAAAGGACACCTGACTGGTAGGTAGGTACTTTATTGATCCCGAAGGAAATTAGAGTTTTCATTAGGTGGGTATTCTCATAGGTATTTCATACTAATGAGAATATGTCCAAGATGGAACAGTGGTAAGCCCGGCGACAGGGTCATGGGCGGCCAAGGCACAGACGACATCCTGTAGCTCAAATTGCTTTGAGGTGTTGACTCCAGATTCCTTAAATCTCAATCCAATCGAGCATCTGTCATGACAGTTTTCTGAAGCAGCTTTATTGATCGCAGTAGCACGACAGTGACTTACGAAGTGCTATCTGATAGCTTAAAGGTCACTATATGGCAAAATAAGTATGCAGATAGGGGGCAGTATTAGTATGCTACTTAAGGGGGTAAATGAGGCTGATATTCTGATGGATACGCTCCTCTGTTACAGTCCACTGATTAAAGAACGAGTCAGTAAAAACATCAGCATCTGTGCTGCGTGGTGCTACTATTAATATTGTTGCTGTACGAACATTTCAATGGTCTACTGAGTAACCAAACCAGAGGAGCTGCAGCTGCGCGACAATACAGGCCTCTATTTGCATTTGTTCCTTACCCTCATGTCTCTAAAATTGATGACATAGACTCGTTTTGCTTTTGTAAACAAGGGCACAGATTAGGGACTTTCCTATTCCGTCCCTATGAAGTTGGAAGTATATCATTTACATTATATTATTGATTTTATACATCTGATAGCACTGGGTGTGACTAAAGCACCTGAACAGATACTTACTACACTATACTTAGACCGAGCAGGCATAACATTATGACCAGTGACAGGTGAAGTGAATAACACTGATTATCTCTTCATCACGGCACCTGTTAGTGAGCAGCAAAAGTGGTCCAAGGAAGGAACAGTGGTAAACCGGCGAGAGGGTCATGGGCAAAAGGGGACATACATTGATGGAAAGGGGTAAACAAAGGGTGTAATATATTGATTACCAGAGTAAAAGGGAATGCCACTGTATTTAAGTTACATTTAAGCAAAAGTCTATAGTAGCAACTCTCTGAAATAAGTCTCTATTTATTATTAAACTTCTTATATTTCCTAATCATATATCACACACACATATATACAGTATATATATACTATATATTTGTAGGATTGTGGTAACTGAGATGTATGATTCTTGCTCCTAATACTTATTGAGTCTTGTCTTTTTGGTGCACTGGAACAGTAGTACCACATCTTATATACACCGATCATTAACATTATGACCACCTTTCTAATATTGTGTTGGTCCACCTTTTGCTGCCAAAACAGCCCCACAAACTGTGCTGCTCTGTGTATTCTGACACCTTTCTATCAGAACCAGCATGAACTTCTTCAGCAGTTTGAGCTACAGGAGCTCGTCTGTTGGATCGGACCACACGTGCATCAATGAGCCTCGGCCGCCCATGACCCTGTCGCCGATAACCCTCTTCTGGTTTCTACACTCACTGTCTATTTGATCAGCTCCACTTACCATATAGAAGCACTTTGTACTTCTACAATTACTGACTGTAGTCCATCTGTTTCTCTACATGCTTTGTTAGCCTGCTTTCACCCTGTTCTTCAATGGTCAGGACCCCCACAGGACCACCACAGAGCAGGTATTATTTAGGTGGTGGATGATTCTCAGCACTGCAGTGACACTGACATGGTGGTGGTGTGTTAGTGTGTGTTGTGCTGGTATGAGTGGAGTTTTTAAACACCGTGTCCACTCACTGTCCACTCTATTAGACACTCCTACCTAGTCGGTCCACCTTGTAGATGTAAAGTCAGAGACGATCGCTCATCTATTGCTGCTGTTTGAGTCGCTCATCTTCTAGACCTTCATCAGTGGTCACAGGACGCTGCCCACGGGGCGCTGTTGGCTGGATGTTTTTGGTTGGTGGACGATCCTCAGTCCATCAGGGACAGTGAGGTGTTTAAAAACTCCAGCAGCACTGCTGTGTCTGATCCACTCATACCAGCACAACACACACTAACACACCACCACCATGTCAGTGTCACTGCAGTGAATCATCCACCACCTAAATAATACCTTCTCTGTGGGGGTCCTGTGGGTGTCCTGACCATTGAAGAACAGCATATAGAGAAACAGATGGACTACAGTCAGTAATTGTAGAACTACAAAGTGCTAAAATGTACAGTGAGTGTAGAAACTAGGAGGTGGTTTTAATGTTATATTTTTTACATTATATTTAAAATTATACACCTACATTAACCACCTTTGATTGGTTAATACATTTCGTTTTATTAATATAAATGGCTCACAGAAAAATGTACTTAAAATTCAATGCAAATAAATAAAATACTGAATTTAACACAATGACCCAAAGCTCAATTCTAACACAGTGATGCAATAAAAATTAAGCATTTTGTAAAGTAGGTTATAATTTGTTTTATTTTAAATAATATACACACATTAAATTATTGTATTTAATATTAAATGAGTCCAAGAACAAACAGCCAAATAAAACTAATTCTAAAAGAATAAAAATGATCTTGTACTTACTAATGACAGAATCCACCGCAGATCTTACCATCACTGAATGTTTTCTTTATTCAAACACACACACACACACACACACACACACACACACACACACAAACACACCTTCTTCCCGCATTACAAGTCTGATTGGTCAACACAGGTCATATGTATATACCCACGATGACCGAAAGTATTCGGACGCCTGACCAATACGCCATACTTTTCAAAAGGCTTTTCACAAGACTTTGAAGTGTGCTTGTGGGAATTTGTGCTGAGCGTTCGTAAAGCCTCCGTCGATGTTCCGGTTCATGTCAGAGCTGTCGAGTGGGGCTGAGTTCAGAGTTCAGGGCAGGACGCTGGAGTCTCTTCTTAGCTTAGCTTGCTTTGTGCACAAGGGATGGTAAAAACAAAAACTGTTGTAAGGATATAGTTTCCTTTATATGATTGATTTATTACACCTGTGAGCGATTGTTAAATTGATTGTCTGAATAATGACATAAGGTGTCCCAATACTTTTGTTTATAAATTGTATCTCGGCGTGTGTTTCTATACAGTTTTTATTTTATTTATTTCTTTTATGGTTTAACGCCATGTTAACACATTGGTTACATTCATGGCAGGATCACTGAAGTTTTATTTATTGATTTTTCCAAGTCAAAGTCTTTGTTTTATTTATCTTCATACTGTATGTGAGTCCTCAGTTTTATATTGGTGACTGATTGGTTGATTGAGGGGTTTAACACCATGTCTACATGTAATTAATAATCGTGGTTGAGAGGTGTTTTGTTAGATTTTTGATGTCTGTTTTCACACGTTTGTAATTAATCCAGTATTTACAAGAAATTTTATTACATGTTTATAATGTTTAGAGTTCAAAACTTCTAATATATTATTTGGGATTTCTAATTGATTCCTTATTGTACTGTATTTGTGACATTAAATAATGATGTTTTATTGTTATGATGGTATGGCATATTTCCCCCTCTCAATAGGTATGAATGAGTCGATTGGGCGTGTCCGATGCGGCATCTAGTCTATACCGATTGCTCCATTCTGTTTGTTGGCGTAGGTTTGTGGTGTGTGTTGATATTGGGGCATATTTCATCAAGGTTATTGTTGTGTTGCCGTTTGTTTATGATGTATTTCATGATCTGTGGTTTGGTGTCCGATATTAATAGCTTATTTTTTGGTTGTTGTATGGTTGGAGGTTTACGTGCCAGCCTGTCGGCTTCTTATGCCTGGTTCACACTACACGACTTTTGCCCAGATTTTCGCTCGGCGACTGGTCGGCGCTAGATTTGCCGGCTCGGGAGCAACTCAGCGTTCGCTCAGCGATCAAAACTCGGTTCTAAATCGCTATGTGTGAACTACTCAACAACTCGATCCGACCGGCTCGCCGAGCAGTCGCCGAGCGCTCGATGTGGGACAGGGGGATAATATAGTTTATATCAGAATACATCAGCACACACACAAGTTTTACAGTATTTCTGACTTGATCTTTCTCTACAAAACACCCACGCTGCATTGCAAAACTATTAATTAACCTCCAACTTAGTATAGAACAATCCATACTGTTCGTGTTGCCAAATCCACTCAGATTCATTTATTTTTCCTCCTTGATTTTACGCTGCACATCAGCGCACAAACACTTTAATCGCTCGCTACTTGTTGACGTGCGTTTTTGGACTTGGTATCATTAAACCCCTCGTCACTTCTCACGTGTTTTTGTAAAAAAAAAAAAAAAAAAAAAAACGTAGTCTGGGAGATCAGAGAAGCTCGCCTGTGATACCAGTTGGTGATAGATGGTGTAGTGTGGAACCCCCTTATTCCCAATTAGTCATGTAGTGTGAAATATACACCGACTGAAAGACTCCCGAGTGCAAAAGATTCAGTCGTGTAGTGAGAACTGTACAGCGACCCGCAAATCAGAAAGTCGTGTAGTGTGAACTAGGCATTAGTTTCCTTGAATGCCAATATGCCCTGGGATCCAGCAAAATTTAATTTCAAAGTTTTCTTTAGTCAGTCTTTGGGTTTGATCTAAAATTTTATTTATCGTTGGATGGTTTTGAGATAGTGTTTCCAGGGCTTGAAGACAAGATTGTCCCACAGGGGATCGTATACAGTAAACGTATTCAATAATAATAATGTTAGGTGACTCTAAATCTTTGAAAAGTTCCTGGTGGTTGTGTTTGTATCACTCAGCTCTCCAGTCCTCCAGGATTTGGGTAGCAAATTCCATCGTGTTGCTTTAGTTTGAGTAATTTGCATATAGACTAAAGACACCAGATTTACATAAAGCAGTTCAGTCTGACAGAGAATAGAATTATCTACCCAAAGTTAACTAAATCCTGAATTCCTCCTCACACAATCATACATACTGATTAAATGTTTTAAAAAAACCTGAAATATTTGGTATGACGTTTCGACTTCTTTGTCTTTCTGAAGTCCAAGATAATCTCCTTTGTCTTGGATGTGTTAAGTACTAAGTCTTTTCAGAAAATATTATTATGGTGTTGGAGGAGTGGGTGGAGTAAAGAGCATAGGGCTCAGCACGCAGCCTTGCAGCCAGTGTTGCCTGATGGCAAGTAGACAAAATTTGTGCTGGTTTGTAATAATTTTGGCAGCTTAAAATATGAATAAAAAAACAAAAACTATTGTTTTCTAAAGCAGGTGGAATATATACTGTTCAGTCATAATGTTAAAACCACCTAGAAGCACTTTGTAGTTCTACAATTACTGACTGTAGTCCATGTATTTCTGTACATGCTTTGTTAGCTCCTTTCACCCTGTTCTACCACCACAGAGCAGGTATTATTTAGGTGGTGGATGATTCTCAGCACTGCAGTGACACTGACATGGTGGTGGTGTGTTAGTGTGTGTTGTGCTGGTATGAGTGGATCAGACACAGCAGCGTTGCTGGAGTTTTTAAACACCTTACTGTCACTGATGGACTGAGAATAGTCCACCAACCAAAAATATCCAGCCAACAGTGCCCCGTGGGCAGCGTCCTGTGCCCACTGATGAAGGTCTAGAAGATGACCGACTCAAACAGCAGCAATAGGTGAGCGATCGTCTCTGACTTTACATCTACAAGGTGAACCAGCTAGGTAGGTGGTCTAATAGAGTGGACAGTAAGTGGACACGGTATTTAACTCCACTCATACCAGCACAACACACACTAACACACCACCACCATGTCAGTGTCGCTGCAGTGCTGAGAATCATCCACCACCTAAATAATACCTGCTCTGTTGGGGTCCTGTGGGGGTCCTGACCATTGAAGAACAGGGTGAAAGCAGGTTAAAAGGTATGTAGAGAAACAGATTGACTACAGTCAGTAATTGTAGAACTACAAAGTGCTTCTATATGGTAAGTGGAGCTGATAAAATGGACAGACACAAGGAGGTGGTTTTAATGTTATAGATACCTTAGCCTTTGAGAATGGACACTAGCTGGTGTTTCCTCCACCCATGGATGTAGCCGTGTCGTTTTAATGGTTTGATGTGTATTTTTGTGTGTTTTATTTTTGTTTTATCTCTTTCCTTCATATTTTATCTGTAACAGTGAAGCAATTTGTAGCCTGTCTTAGAAAAGTGCTATATAAATAAATGTTTACTTCTCAGAACATTTTATTATGGTGTTGAAGTGGATGGAGTGAAGAGCATAGGGCCCAGCACGCAGCCTTGTGGGTCCCAGTGTTCAGAACAAGAGTGGAGGTGCGATTGCCCATCCTGACATGTTATGGACTACCCGTGAGGAAGTCCAAAACCCAGGAGCAGATGATGATGATGATGTCTAGACCCAACTACCCCAATTTCCCCCAATGTTTGTGAAGACCTCCGCTAGTAGGGTGGCACAGACCTTTAGTGTCCTTCCAGAAACTCCATCTGGACCTGCTGCTTTGTTAAGATTCACTCTCTGCAAGGTGGTTCTCACCTGATGTGACTGTAGAACCGGTGTCTGCTTTCAACAGGTGGTGTGATGTGTTAAACCAGTTCTTCGCTTTGATAACCAAAACAGCCGTGCCTCTCACATCAGGTAAACTGGTGTCGCCACTGGCCGGCAGGGTGTTGGTCTTGTAGTCCGTTCCACATGCTGCGGGGGTTGAGCTTGGCCTCTTTGATGCCTTCTTTGGGGTTCCTTCGAGCTGTTGAGTAAGCCTGTCTGTCTCCCGTCCTGAAGGCTGCATCACGTCTCCTAATCAGAGCCTGGAAACACACTGTGCATTCTCAGTGCAGAAGTTTATGTACCCCATGATCTGCCCCCTGTGCAAACAGAGCTCAGTCTGTGTTATCAAAACAGTCCTGCTTTATTCAGGTTGTTTGCTCAGTCCATACCCGTACGGTTTTGACACTTGGTCCGGTCCTGCAGGTCAGAGGTTCGTACACTGGCGTCAGGTTCAGTGAGATGTGATCTAAACCAGTGGTCCCCAACCACCAGGCGGTCTGCCTGGTGGTTGTAATATAGTCTCATATCACCCCTAGGTGGGAGCAGCATCTCGTTGCAGTGAAAACAGCTCATTCTACATCGTTTGTGAGCAATATTATTGAATAATATTAAATAATATTAAATCCTCCCTTCCCTGCCGGTCCGTGAAATTATATCTTATATGAAAACGGTCCGTGGTGCAAAAAAGGTTGGGAGACACTGGTCTAAACGTCTAAGGTGTGCAGATGTGCACCAGCTGTTGTGAATGTAGATGCACAAACCTCTACCCTTGCTCTTCCCAGAGTCCTCTGTTCTATCCGCTCTGTAGACGAAGCGACTGGCTAACTCGATAGCAGCGTCGGGAACAAAGCGATTCAGCCAGGTTTCTGTAATTATCATCACACGGTTGTTGTTATATATATATATAATTATATATTTATATATATATAAATATATAATTATTGTTATCATAAATACTCTCCTCTCTAATAATAATAACCCTCCGGCCGTCTTAACCCACAACACACACAATGTGTAAATGTTCCAGCTTCCGGCGTAGTGATGAAGCGTCGCTCCCTACTTCCTACACAGTCTGAAGTTTAGATTAGATTAGATTCAACTTTATTGTCATTACACATGTACAAGTACAATGCAACGAAATGCAGTTTAGCATCTAACCAGAAGTGCAATAAGCAGAAAGTGCAGAATAAACAGTATTTATGATATACATTATTTACAGTGGGTAAACAGCAGTGGTATAAACAGGATCTATAAACTATACTATAAACAAGATATGTAGCTAAAAACAATATACATATTAAGGTGCAGATTAATATTAAGGTGCTGTGCAGGTTAAAGTGATTAAGGTGCTATGGACACGATCAAGCAATGAGTACGTAAAAACATAATAACAATAACAGATGTATACAGTATATATGAGATTTATGTACAAATGAGGTATGTACCAGTGAAATACAAAGCGGAAAAAGGATAAAAATTATAATGTTTGTAGTGTGTGTGTGTGTGGGGGGGGGGGGGGGGGTTGTTAACGGGGGACAGAGTTCAATATGGAGACATCTCTGGGGAAAAAGCTGTTCCTCAGTCTAGTAGTCCTTGTCCGGAGGCTCCTGAAGCGCCTGCCAGAGGGCAGAAGGGCAAATAGTCTGTGTGCAGGGTGGGAGGAGTCCTTAAGAATGCTGCGAGCTCGACGCAGACAGCGTTTCCTCTGGACGTCCTCAATGGGTGGAAGTCGAGTCCCTGTGATGCGCTGGGCCATTTTTACCACTCGCTGCAGTGCCTTGCGGTTCGCAACAATGCAGTTCCCATACCAGACTGTGATACTGCTGTTCAGGATACTTTCTATTGCACAGTGGTAAAAGTTCACCAGGATGGCCGAAGACAGGTGGTGTTTCCTGAGTGTCCTCAGGAAGAAGAGGCGCTGGTGAGCCTTCTTGGCCAAGCTGGAGGTGTTAGTGGTCCAGGACAGGTCCTCCGAAATGTGGGTCCCCAAAAACTTGAAGCTGGAGACACGTTCAACAGCTATTCCGTCTATGTGGATGGGGTCATGCGTGCCTCCTCCTTCCCTCCTGAAGTCCACGATGAGCTCTTTGGTTTTGTTGTTGTTGAGGAGCAGGTTGTTGTCCTCACACCATGTGGCCAGATGCTGTACCTCCTCCCTGTAGGCTGTCTCATCGTTGTTACTGATGAGTCCAATCACCGTGGTGTCGTCAGCAAACTTAATGATGGAGTTGGATCCATGCACAGGCCTGCAGTCGTGGGTGAAAAGAGAGTAGAGGAATGGGCTCAGCACACAGCCCTGTGGTACGCCTGTATTGAGTGAGATGGTGATGGAGTAGGTGTGTCCTGACCTAACATGCTGAGGTCTGTTGGTAAGAAAGTCCATAATCCAGTGACAAAGGGAGGTGTTAATACCCAGATCTCCAAGTTTAGTGACTAACTTGGAAGGGATTACGGTATTAAATGCTGAGAAGTCAACAAACAGCATTCGTGCGTATGTGTTGCTATTGTCCAGATGTGTAAGCACAGAGTGCAGCGCCATGGAGACAGCATCCTCTGTACACCTATTGCTGTGGTATACAAACTGATGTGGGTCCAGTGTGGGTGGGAGACAGTTCTTCAGGTGTGCCAGGACCAGTCGCTCGAAGCACTTCATATAATGGGTGTGAGTGCTACAGGGCGGTAGTCATTCAGGCACGTCGGGCTGGAGTGTTTCAGCACTGGTACGATGGAGGTGGATTTGAAGCAGGTTGGTACAGTTGCCTGGGTGAGGGACAGGTTGAAAATGTCCGTAAAAATTCCAGTCAGCTGCTCCGCACATGCTCTCAGCACTCGCCCAGGAATGCCGTCTGGACCAGCAGCTTTGCGTGCGTTGATCTGGCTCAGTGCGGTGTAGACGTCTGTGGAGGAGAGTGAGAGGGGCTGGTGGTCTGCAGAGAGTCTGGTCTGGGTAGCCGTCTCCCTGTTGTCTCGGTCAAAGCAAGCATAAAAGTCATTTAGCTCGTTCAGGAAGGAGACATCTGTAGTTACCGGGATGGAGTTGCTGGGCTTGTTCACTTCATTTGAACATTTGCGTTACCTTTGGATTGGAATCTCACTTAAAATGGTGGAATACCCTACGTAGTGCACTTCACAGATACTGTGAATGGAACGCTCCTACAGAATCTGCGCTAATGGTTGTAAGAACCGCTTTCTGAACCAATCAGAGCTTCTGATTGTAATTGTTAGTAAGAAATGCTGTTATTTGCATTTATTCAGTTTGCGTCTGTTATGTCCTCAGTGTTTTTGTGCTGGTGTGTTTTGTATATGTTCCAGAGATCCAGTACACGCTTTGCCGTACTCACTCCAGATCCGGATTCCATCACTGGATTTCCCCTTCACCAGCCACCCTCTAAAAGCCACCAAGAAGAGCGGCGGGAAAAAATGGAGGGAGAGAGAGAACGTGGATAGAGTCTGCTTGTGTTTGTGATCAAACCTTTTGATATTGTGTAAATTAGTTTGTCCGTACTTTTGTTGTGTTGCCTGATACCTGACCGTGCCTGTTATGACCACGATTTAGCCCGCTGTTTTGGAACTTTGTTTTTGTTGTACATATTGTAAATATCTTCTTTTCATCAGTTGTAGGGAGTGGCTGCCATTTTTGTTGGGATTCGGGGTTGTTGTCTATGTTTTTGGGTTAGCTAGGGAGCAAGGTTAAGACCCTGTATCTTTTGTTGTTAGGGAAGCTAGCTTTGGTTTATGCTAGTTAGAGGGCGTTTTGTTTATTATTTTGGCCTGGGCCACTCCTAAAGTCTTAAACGAATGTTCAATACATTTTTGAACTCATCTGTTGTGTTGTCAGTCTGTTATTTCACCTTTTTCCCTCACATTCATAAACAAATTTACTTGTTACAGCCTAACCCTAGACTGGGTCATAATAGCGTCACACAGATGACGTGGTGGTAATGAAACGCTTGATCGGCTTTCTAACGACTTCCTGTTTTACTTCACAACCGGGAAAAGTTTGGAGGTTTTTAATTATAAGCACAAAATAACGGATTCTATTCCTAATGGGACACACACTTATAAATGTAATAGCATCTGGAAGAACAGAAGCTAAGGTAAGCAGTCGCTGTCTTGAAGCAACATTACGGATTCCAAGTCATAGTTACATAGTTTGAAGCTTTAAAAACGAATGCTCTACTGCATAAACTGCCAAGCCACGGCCCGGCCCACTGTTCTGTAAATCAACAGGCTACAACTGGGCAGTTGTGGCTACAACTACAACAGGCTACAACTGTGGTCGGGGTTAAGTTAAGATTGGAGGGGTCAGGTTAAGGAACTTAGGGGTTGAGGTGGACATTAAGGATCAGGGAAGGGTTGGTTCCAAATTAAGGGTTGATTGCAATTGTTACTTCCAAGGGTGGCACAACCAGTTATTCGGTTTAAGGGGGCAATTATGTCCTTTAGCATTATGTGGTCTATATTGGAGCATTAGTGTTGTCATCTGTCCCGAGTTTCCCGGGATTGTCCTTTTTAACAGTCAAGTCCTGGAAAATTCTTGGTTTTCTTTGGGTTTCTGTTGCATGCTGTTGTTGCTTCCCATGTTGATCAGGTAATTAGTCGGCTTCCTGGTGGTCATTGAGGGGTAAAGAGTTGGGCATCAGTGTTTAATTAAAATTGTGATTAAACACAAGGGCAAAACTGCAAATCTGTGCACATTGATGGCAACCCTATGGATCACTTATGAATACTGGAGCAGTATGCAGAATGTATTGTAGCAGTATGTAGGGCAGGGGTGGGCAGTTAAATTTTCCAAGGGGCCACATAGGAACTTCATTCTGCTCAATATTATTAAGATTTCTTTTTATTGCCTAAATTTGACAGTTCTGATAAGCTGTTACTGTTAAGAGTTGATGTTACAATCAGAACATGAGAAGCAGGCCGAGTAAAAATATTAACATTATTTCACTATTTAATCAAATTTCTTGAAAACAAATGTGAACTGTGCATTAACTTTACACACAGTGCTATTGCTGTTTGGAAATCACAAAGCTGGTCTTAACTGCTCCAGTCCTGGACTGTGATGGCATAGTTACCTTTAAAAAGTAACTTTATTACTTTATTGATTACTTGATTTTAAAAGTAACTAAGTTAGATTACAAGTTACTTTATTAGTTACATTCAGCAGCTGCCGTAATGCAACCGGAGCTGCGTAGGCGATTGAAGCGGAATAAGAAACAAGAAAGACGTGGAAAACTGAGTCCTCTGTTCACAAGTGTAAGTAAGATAAACAAAATAAAATATTTAAAGACAAATAAATAACAAAAAGACGATAAATATCCAAAATTTTGCCGAGTGGGGTTTGTAATGAGTCTGTAACTATGGTGATATTACGTCATCACTTCCCCACGTGTAGTACGTAGCGGTGTTGTGTGCATACTGCACACTTCTGTACTGAAAGTATGTACTTCTTTACCGGCCGAGTAGTGCATACTTCCTCCAATCTAGTGCACACTCTGTAAGTATGCGATTCCGGACGCAGCTCGTGACTTAATTGTCGCATAGGCCAGACGTCACTCTCCGAGTTGCAAAAATAGTAACGCACAGTAACTTGGATATGTAACTTTAATCTGATTATTGGATTGGAAATAGTAACTCGTTAGATTACTTGTTACTGAAAAATGTGGTCAGATTGGAGTAACGCGTTACTGACATCAGTGGTCCTGGATGTGTAAAACTTTATAAAAAAGTCCATGTTGGTTTACAGTTTAGTTAGTGAAGCTTTAAATGTGACGCTCTGCATCGTTCAAGTTCAGGTATTTCTCTGTTTAGTATAGTAACAGTGATATAAACCCTAGATGTCTTGTTAGAAACTCGATCGTCACTCAGTTGTGTTCGCCAACACATTACGGTGAAGCTGGATACACTCGTCTCACACACACGTCAATCGTGATGTACATTCATTTACGACTGATTTTTAATTACCACTGACCTCATGTGGGCCGGTTGGGGATGGCTCGCAGGCCGGATGTACAATGCCCGGGTCTGATGTAGGGTATAAACTGGAAAAGTGTTCATACTTTAACATCGCCCTCTTGTGTTCTGACAGAATAACACATAGTAGTAGTATGACTTGCCCACATATTTTGGTGTGACTAACTGGCACACATACAGTACTTACCTGAGCACTGAGTCAAGGGTCAAGTCATATTAATCCATAAATTAAATGTGAATTTCCTAGTTGTTACTTAATAATAATTTATTAATTGTAGCTAAACAAGTCGATAATAAAATCATAACATAGTAGTTACAAGTTATAGTTACCTGACATTTATATGCACATAAGTTGTTAATGAATGTGCTCAAAGTTTGAGACAATAATTCTAGCATATGCTTTGGCAGCTGAACGTTGGATTTGTACCGTACATCAGCAGGAGAACTTTGGACTGAATACAGAGCGAGACATGTATCCAGTGTAGCTGATGAAGGATTTGGGTGATGTGAGCTGGCTGTTTAGTATGGTTTTGTTTGGAAGGCCAATGAAAAGGGCATTGCAGAAGTCCAAAGAGGACGAGATGAACCAGAATTTCGGCATCTTTAAGTAAGAGCATGGGGTGCAGAGGTCTAAACAAGAAGTTTTAACCAAGGCCCTAATATGGCGTTTGAAGGAGAGAAAAAACTCAAAAACTACACCCAGGTTTTGAAACACTGGGTACGATTTTACGGTCACAGCATCAAAGTTAAGGGTAAGATCTGAGAATTCTGAAAAGCTAGACTTTGGACTAATGAGCTAAACATTAAGCACCTCTAACTGTTACCTGCTCGCTCTCCTTTTTTAGTTATGCTGTAATAAAGTCATGAGGGTTTTCACAGGACGTCAGCGCCCACCTCCACCCCGTCATCAGACCTGAGTGATCAGACAAGACAGGCAGAACGACGGCAACCCAACATCCCTGATCACCACACGTTTCTATGACCAAGAACCCCCAAGCTCTGCGCCTCTGTCTATATCCGGGTGGGCAGCTCCGGTCCTAGAGGCCAGAAATCAGGCGCAGACAGAAGCCAACATGCAGCGCCAGCAAATCTGACAAACATGAGAGCACCAGACCGCCCAGATCCAAAGGCAAGACGATATGCCTTCAATAACCATATTACAGGTTTCAGAACAGTAGGTAACAGGATGAGCTGCCACTATGCTCTTAGGCCAGGATCCCTGCCACTGCAGTGCATAATGCAGATTTCAAATACTGAGTGGACAGTCTCATGATACCAGTCCAAACCAGGACACTAGATGGCGCCAACGAATTGTGAAGCATGATGAGAACAGTCTGGACTCCATGGACGGCAGTAATAGACCTGTCCAAGAAAGCTGAGCTGATCAATTCCAAAGATGATAGATAACAGGGGATTTACACCTAGCAGGCATAACATCATGAGCACTGAGAGGTGAAGTGAATAACACTGATTATCTCTTCATCACGGCACCTGTTAGTGGGGGTGTGGGGAGGGGGGACCTGAGGGTCAAATTGTGACGGATAGACGACTGGGTCAGAGCATCTCCAAAACTGCAGCTCTTGTGGAGTGTGTCCCGGTCTGCAGTGGTCAGTGTCTATCAAAAGTGGTCCAAACCGGCGACAGGGTCATGGGTGGCCAAGGCTCATTGATGCTCGTGTGGTCCGATCCAACAGACGAGCTCCTGTAGCTCAAACTGCTGAAGAAGTTCCTGCTGGTTCTGATAGAAAGGTGTCAGAATACACAGAGCAGCACAGTTTGTTGTGTATGGGGCAGCAAAAGGTGGACAAACACAATATTAGGAAAGTGGTCATAATGTTATGCATCATCTGTGCAACACACACACACTGTCCATTTTATCAGCTCCACTTACCATATAGAAGCACTTTGTAGTTCTACAATTACTGACTGTAGTACATGTGTTTCTCTACATATCTTTTTAGCCTGCTTTCACCCTGTTCTTCAATGGTCAGGACCCCCACAGGACCCCCACAGAGCAGGTATTATTTAGGTGGTGGATGATTCTCAGCACTGCAGTGACACTGACATGGTGGTGGTGTGTTAGTGTGTGTTGTGCTGGTATGAGTGGAGTTTTTAAACACCGTGTCCACTCACTGTCCACTCTATTAGACCACCTACCTAGTCGGTCCACCTTGTAGATGTAAAGTCAGAGACGATTGAACATCTAATGCTGCTGTTTGAGTCGGTCATCTTCTAGACCTTCATCAGTGGTCACAGGACGCTGCCCACTATTCTCAGTCCAGCAGTGACAGTGAGGTGTTTAAAAGCTCCAGCAGCGCTGCTGTGTCTGATCCACTCATACCAGCACAACACACACTAACACACCACCACCATGTCAGTGTCACTGCAGTGCTGAGAATGATCCACCACCTAAATAATACCTGCTCTGTGGGGGTCCTGACCATTGAAGAACAGGGTGAAAGGTGGCTAACAGAGCATGTAGAGAAACAGATGGACTACAGTCAGTAATTGTAGAACTACAAAGTGCTTCTATATGGTAAGTGGAGCTGATAAAATGGACAGTGAGTGTAGAAACAAGGAGGTGATTTTAATGTTATGTCTGATCGGTGTGTGAGTACTGAACATGTTCTTTAAAGCATTGTATCAGCACTCCCGACCTCAGCCAGCAGTAACTTCATCATGGTATCAGCAGATCACTTCACACTTTCACTTCTGAACTTGAGAATGTTGTTGTGATCTGAGCAGCTCTCACACTGCAGTCCAGTAGAGGCGCTAATGAACCTGAACCATCAACCAGCTCAACTCACACCAGAAGAAGAAGCTGCAGCAGCTGTTGTGTTTGTACTGAAGTGAATCATCTGTAAGTAAAGTATTGATTTATTTATTAATTATTAACTACATTCTAATTAATAATAAAACTATAGTTCATAATAAAGTATCAGCGTGATGATTTGTGAAGCTTTAACTCATTTAAATACACAGAGTGCTAGCTGCTCCGCTTTTAGCATCTGACATGATTCAGTACTGATGAACCGATTCATCTGAACCGATACAGCAAAATGAACCGATTGATCGGTTATTTTTATAATCAGTGTTTACAGTTTTATAGAAACACATCAAGTTATTCTGGGTTTGTTTGCAGGTTTTATTAAACATCTTTTACTTTAATATTTACTGTTGTTTCTTTCTTTAGATCTTTAATAATGGAATCATCAGCAGTGAGACACGTCGCTCCTGTAGATCTACAACATGAAGAATTCCAGAAGATTCTAATAAAAGAGGAAGAAGATGAAGATGAAAGTTTCTTCTGTAAGTAAATATGGAGCAATACACCACTTTTACACCAGTGTGAATATGGGATTAGAACCTATACTGTACCGTACTGTAGTACCAAACCCACAATCTTACATTTCCTCCAGTTGTTGAGTTTCTTCTTCACATATTGATGGAATTTCAGGTGAAGGAACCTCAATCCCTGAGGAACACGTCCCATCTGAGGAACACCTCACCCCAGTGGATCAACAGTGTGGAGGTTTCCAGATGAAGCCTGTGAAGAAGGAAGAACCTGAAGGTACAGATGAACTCAGTAAAGTATTTTTGTGATCTTGGGCTACGTAACATATTTTATTTCATAACGTATCACTAGTCCTGTCACCACCATCACTAATACTACCATCATCACTAATACTACCATCATCGCTAATACTACCATCATCGCTAATACTACCATCATCACTAATACTACCATCATCGCTAATACTACCATCATCGCTAATACTACCATCACTAATACTACCATCATCACTAATACTACTAATACTATCATCATCACTAATACTACCATCATCACTAATACTACTAATACTACCATCATCACTAATACTACCATCATCACTAATACTACTAATACTATCATCATCACTAATACTACCATCATCACTAATACTACTAATACTACCATCATCACTAATACTACCATCATCACTAATACTACTAATACTACCATCATCACTAATACTACCATCATCGCTAATACTACCATCATCGCTAATACTACCATCACTAATACTACCATCATCACTAATACTACCATCATCACTAATACTACTAATACTATCATCATCACTAATACTACCATCATCACTAATACTACTAATACTACCATCATCACTAATACTACCATCATCACTAATACTACTAATACTATCATCATCACTAATACTACCATCATCACTAATACTACTAATACTATCATCATCACTAATACTACCATCATCACTAATACTACTAATACTATCATCATCACTAATACTACCATCATCACTAATACTACTAATACTACCATCATCACTAATACTACCATCATCACTAATACTACTAATACTACCATCATCACTAATACTACTAATACTACCATCATCACTAATACTACCATCATCACTAATACTACTAATACTACCATCATCACTAATACTACTAATACTACCATCATCACTAATACTACCATCATCACTAATACTACCATCATCACTAATACTACTAATACTATCATCATCACTAATACTACCATCATCACTAATACTACTAATACTACCATCATCACTAATACTACCATCATCACTAATACTACTAATACTATCATCATCACTAATACTACCATCATCACTAATACTACTAATACTACCATCATCACTAATACTACCATCATCACTAATACTACTAATACTACCATCATCACTAATACTACCATCATCACTAATACTACTAATACTACCATCATCACTAATACTACCATCATCACTAATACTACCATCATCACTAATACTACTAATACTACCATCATCACTAATACTACTAATACTACCATCATCACTAATACTACCATCATCACTAATACTACTAATACTACCATCATCACTAATACTACTAATACTACCATCATCACTAATACTACCATCATCATTAACACTACTACCACCACTACTACTACTATCATCACCACCAGCACTAATACTACCACTACCACCACCACTACTACCATCATCACTAATACTACCACACTTACCATCATCACTAATACTACCACTACTACCATCATCACTAATACTACCACACTTACCATCATCACTAATACTACCACTACTACCATCATCACTAATACTACCACTACTACCATCATCACTAATACTACCACTCTTACCATCATTTTACATTTTCAGCATTTATCAGATGCCTTTATCCTTTAGCGACTTACATTACAGTTACAGTGTACAGTCTGAGCAAATGAGGGTCAAAGGCCTTGCTCAGGGGCCCAACAGCAGCAACCTGGCAGTGGTGGGGCTTGAACCAGTGACCTTCTGATTACTAGTCCAGCACCTTAACCACTAGGCTATGGCTTGCCCTAGTATCATCACTAATACTACTACCACCACCACTCATACTACCACCATCATCACCACCACTACTACCATTATCACTAATACTACTACCACTCCAACAACCACCACCACCAGAAATGAACAACAGTTTCTTCTTCTTTTATGTCCATTTTCCTGTACAGCCCAAGATCAGCTCCACGATCACATCAAGAGCTGCAGCGATGATAAATATGATGCGCTGGTGAAATCTGAGACTGAACATGAGGATCTGACTCCCACCAGAAGCTCCAGTAATCAGCAAACGTCCTCTGATCCTGTCAGCATCAACACGTCTCACCAGGGGAAACAGCAAGAAGGAAACATCTGCTCACATTGTGGGAGGAGCTTCAGGTTCCAGAGTGGTCTCAAAACACACCAGCGCATTCACACTGGAGAGAAACCCTATCAGTGCTCACAGTGTGGGAGGAGTTTTAATCAAGAAACTAATCTCAAAATCCACCAGCGCATTCACACTGGAGAAAAACCGTATCAGTGCTCACATTGTGGGATGAGTTTCAATCAGCAGATTCATCTCAAACAACACCAGCACATTCACACTGGAGAGAAACCTTATCAGTGCTTTCTGTGTGGAAAGAGTTATAATACACAGAGTGCTCTCAAAATTCACCAGCGCATTCATACTGGAGAGAAACCCTATCAGTGCTTACAGTGTGGAAAGAGTTTTAATACACAGAGTGCTTTCAAAACACATCAGCGCATTCACACTGAAGGTAAACCATATCAGTGCTCTCAGTGTGGGAGGAGTTTTAATCGACAGAGTACTCTCGAAACCCACCGGCGCATTCACACCGGAGAGAAACCGTATCAGTGCTCACAGTGTGGGAAGTGTTTTAATCAACAGGGTGCTCTCAAAAGCCACCAGCGCATTCACACCGGGGAGAAACCACATCAGTGCTCACAGTGTGGGAGGAGTTTTGATCGTCGAACAAAGCTCAAAACACACCAGCGCGTTCACACTGGAGAGAAACCGCACTGCTGCTCGCAGTGTGGGAAGAGTTTTAATCAAAAGAGTGATCTCAACACACACCAGCGCATTCACACCGGAGAGAAACCGTATCAGTGCTCACAGTGTGGGAAGCGTTTTATTCAGCAGAGTAGTCTCATAACACATCAGCGCATTCACACTGGAGAGAAACCGTATCAGTGCTCGCAGTGTGGACAGAGTTTTAATCGGCAAAGTAGTCTCAAAAAACACCAGCGCGTTCACACTGGAGAGAAACCCTATCAGTGCTCACAGTGTGGGAAATATTTAGCCTAT
Organism: Trichomycterus rosablanca; assembly: GCF_030014385.1. Taxonomy (NCBI): domain Eukaryota; kingdom Metazoa; phylum Chordata; class Actinopteri; order Siluriformes; family Trichomycteridae; genus Trichomycterus; species Trichomycterus rosablanca. The sequence goes on along the minus strand of NC_085988.1, from coordinate 3,530,896 downwards.
TTATCAACCCTTAAGAAACACAAGTGTGACATCACAATGTACCAAATAAACTAACAGTTTAATTAAGTGTAAGTGTGTGTGAGTGTTTGAATGAGTGTGTGATCGAGTGATTGGTAGTGGGTGAGGAGTGACCGTGTAAGTGTGTGTGTGTGTGTGTGTGTGTGTGTGTGTGTGTGTGTGTGTGTGTGTGTGTGTGTGTGTGTGTGTAAGATACTGAGTGATGTTTACAGATGGATTCTTTATCCAGATAACTGTGGTGGAAAAGTAACCCAGGACTTTTGGACTTTTCTGCCCCTCAAGGAACTGAAATTTTTAATAGTTTTTATCCTTTAAAATTCTAGCTGTATTACGGGCAATTTTCTCCTCATCTATTTGTCTGACATGCGGTCATTCAATTTAAGATTGGACTAAGGTCAGACTCTCTAAGATTAGGGCAGACATAGATCCTACATGTGACCGATGCAGACAGGCCCCGGCCACTCTACTGCATATGTTTTTTTTACATGTCTAAAGCTCCATGTATTCTGGCGTACAATTTTTGAAACTTTCTCTAAAGTATTCGGTAGAGTAATTGACCCATCCCCGTTTATTGCCCTGTTTGGTGTGACGCCGGAGAATGTCACCGCCAGCAAGAAAAGGAATCGGTGTTATGGCCTTCAGCTCTCTCCTGTTTTTCCACCTACATATTGCCAGTGGTTTACAGAAGTCGCTAGTCATCTCAGACTGGAGAAGATTAAATACATTGTCCGGGGGTCTACCGAGAAATTTTGCAATATCTGACAGCCACTTCTGGCACATATCGGGGAGGTGGGGGCTAACGGCACGACGGTATAATTAACAGATGTAACTTTAATGTGATGGCACTTTCTGTTCTGATTTATTGTATACTGGCTGTGTTTTAAGTTTGAATACTCATGTCTGGTCTGGGGGGGGGGGGACTTTGTTCCCTTTTTTTTATTTGTTGCTATTTTTGTAAAATTGTACTAAAAAACAATAACTAAAAATTCTAGCTGTATGAGTTCTCTTTCATTCCACATTTAAAATTTCTTAGTATATTGTATATTGTTGTTTTCTATTGAATATACTGTATGTTAGTAATTTTGTAGGTTTACAATAAATGAATGTGATTGTGATGGTGAAACATCAACATGACATTTCTATTGGAATTGGAATTTTATCTACAACTCCAAATGTCAGACAGGATGAACCTGAGATATTTGTTATGTATTATAGTTATAAGAGGACCACGACCTTGGTCAGTCTTAATAAAGCTGAATGAATGAATGTGGTGGTGTTATCAGTCCTCACACTGCAGTCCAGTAGAGGCGCTAATAAACCTGAACATCAACCAGCTCAATTCATACAGAAGAAGGAGAAGCTGCTGCAGCTGGTGTGTTTGTACTAAAGTGAATCATCTGTAAGTAAAATATTTACTTATTTATTTATTTAATACACTTTAATTATGAACTACATTATAATTATTAATACAATATCACCGGTAGCATCACACATGATTCAGTACTGATGAACCGATTCGTTTGAACCGATCTAGCAAAATGAATCAATCGATCAGAACTTAATCGAACATTGTTATAGAAACACATCGAGTTTTATTTTGTATTTAAATTTTCCTCCAAGGAGAAATAAGTACATCTATCTATCTTTGTATTAGATCTTTAATAATGGAATCAGCAGAAGAGGGACACGACACCGCCATGGATCTACAACATGAAGAATTCCAGAAGATTCTAATAAAAGAGGAAGAAGATGAAGATGAGGACGATTATTTCTTCTGTAAGTAAATATGGAGCGATGTGTCACTAATCAGTAGAAATAATAAGAGAATGTGGATAGTGGGGTTATAACCTGTACTGTACCGTACTGTCCTGTGGATTTGGATTCATTTGTGATTGGAAAATCAAACCCACAATCTTACATTTCCTCCAGTTGTTGAGTTTCTTCTTCACATATTGATGGAATTTCAGGTGAAGGAACCTCAATCCCTGAGGAACACGTCACATCTGAGGAACACCTCACCCCAGTGGATCAACAGTGTGGAGGTTTCCAGATGAAGCCTGTGAAGAAGGAAGAACCTGAAGATACAGATGAACTCAGTAAGACTAAATAACATTTTTATTTAATTAAGTTTTATTTCTTGTAGCATTTTGTCACTAGCTCTGTTATTCTATTCCCACTATCTACTATTATTGTGACGCCTACTGGGTCACAGTGACTGAATATGTAGCCAGCTACGCCACCTAGGAGTTTAAGAGCCCTAGAAACTCTAGTTCAGTGCTACTTTAACAATAAAGGTTTTACTTTTCTAAAAAACAGTGACTTAATTTACTAGAAAACAACAACAAAAAAATATTATACAGCAACACACGACGACCCAAAAAATAGAACGAGAAGGGCAGCCAAACCCACGTGAATCGCAGCAGTAAGAAGAGCGACAGAGCGGAACTCTGACCAACACAGCGAGACTGTAACTTCATCTTCTTCACAATGACTAACGTGTGTTATGCTTTAGCACTAAATACAGTCAAAACCACTTCACCACAATAGTGATACTCACAATATGCCCCTTTTCAAAGGCATCTTTAGAGTGTGGAGTCCACGTAATCCTAAGTCCAAAGGACATCCGATTAGACTCATATAGGCCCAGTGGGGTGGCAAAAGCAGTTTTCTCCTAAAGTCTCCTCTATCCTGGGGAGAGGAAAACACCATTTAATTTACGATAATCAACACAGACACACCAATTACCATACTACCATCACCACGGGTGCTGCCCATGGGCTAGAGCTCTCCCAAATCACCCCTTTCTCCAACATCTCTGCCACCAGGGCTTTCATCTCCTTATACATGATTGGGGGTAAGGGATGGAACCTCTCTCAAACATGCATAGCCTCTACTGTCGGGATTCAATGCTGAACAGCGTCAGTTCTACCAAAGTCTTCATCACTCATTGCGAAAACCTCGTTCCACTTATGCAACAGAGCCTGAAGTTCACCTTGCTGTTGGGGAGATAAATCTGGCCTCTCACTTAAGGAGTCAATCCCAGGTCACGAGTCATCCATGGTAATGGGAGCTGCAGCCTCCACAATACTGACATTTATTTGTCCATCTGCCTCTGAGGTCAAGCCCAGTTCCTGCTGTCCAGACACATCAGCTTCACCCACTCTGAAAAGCTGGCCTAGTTTCTGGTAACGCCCTACTGATAGGACATAAGGGTTTAGGTTACAAATGCACACCGGAATTCTCCCATGGCCTACCATTGCTATAACCCTCAACACTGTGATTGCATGAGGTCCAGGCAAGGCCTCCACCAACCCTCAGTAGTCTGTATCACACGGCCCCAAACTACTATTTCACCTCCTTTCAGGTATTCTTATGCCTTGATGACTGGAGGGTCAGACATAACCCATATACCCATCCCTCAGGGTGGTCGTAGTAATGCGTCCCCACAGATTCCGGAGTCTAGAGCTTGTGCCAACATTCAGATATAACATACCAACCAGGAAAGGGCTTGCAAGATGATCATTGTCCACAAGGACTACACCCCGACCAGAAATCTTCACACCCTCAACCTTAAAATCCATCACAGCATAGCCAGAGTAGGGTGTGGTCAAACCATTTGCTGCTCTGAGTGTAAACACTGTAGAAGCTAGCCTGTTACTTGATCTACCCAAAAAGTGTTGATTAACCCCCCCTTTAAAGCCGGCCCATTCAAATTTCGAAACAATAATTTCGATGGCTTACAGCCTTATATCTCCGCCGTCCAATCACTGATTGTAAATCTGAAAACTGCCCCGGGTAGCTGACAACCCAGGCTAAAAGGCAATATCATTGGTCAAGCGGTTTGTGTCGTGGCTGATTTGCATTTTTAATGAGAAGGCGGAGAATTTATTTTTTTCATTCGCCCCGCCCTCACACGGAGCGCAGCTGAGACATCGGACTGGATAACAACACTGAAAGAGAAATTCTGTCAGTGAAATAAGGTAAGATTTATTTTAAAACTGTTTATTAGTGTTATTACTTTTCATTTCTACTCAGAAAACTTGGTTTTAATGGTAAAATTGTAATATTATTAGTGCTTTACGCATTGGAAAAGCTGATGTGAGTTTGAGAGCTGCGTTCTAAGTTTAGTCAGTCAGGTGCTCTGCTCTCCTTTCTGAATCGATTGTAATGTTTTTTTTGTCCATCTAGATGGAAATAAATACGTGTGGAGAGTTTATCAGATACCTTTTTAGTCTCGTTTATTTAGTAGTTTGTAAAGTATGCAGCAGTTTTACACAAATAGGGCAATAGCAGTGAGCTAAGCTAAACGGAGCTGTGTTGCAGTCTGCAGCCATGTGGTTTGAACAGGCTGCTCTCAAACTCCAAAGTTAGATTTTATGCATGTAATCTTGAAATCAGTTATAGTTTACTTATTTTACTTCAATACTGTCTAAAGTCTGCTTAGAAATCACCTTAGCTTTGCTCATAATAGCATTACATTTTGCATTGCATGCATTTAGCATGACTGGCTAAAGTAAGTTAGCTGAGGCAGAAAGCATAAATTTCTAATGTATTGCAAGAGATATTTGAAAGGGACTAAAATATGGTATCAAACTTTTTTTTGAAAGCATACAGGTGCATAACATTTCAGTCTGTGACTATTTACAACATTTTTAAATAAAACCATAGCATCAAGTTTTGTCTTGTAATTATTGCTCCTCTTAGATAATTATTGTTTTATGTGTAAACCATGTGCCAGATTTGAGAAACTTTTGTCATATGTATTGGTTCAGTGTACTTGAGTTTACTTCTAAACATGAGCCTGTGGACATTAGCTTCTCTGACAAAAACATATAGAGTATTTGTGATTGAATTCTACATATATGTAATTATTTTTAAAATAACATCACTGTCACCACCTTTATTCACTGTAATCTCTTTTCTTTTATTATTCTGAGATGGATGGAGACAAGGCTCAATATGTACGCCTTATGGAGTCTCTGAAGAGGAGACAGCGGCTAGGCCCTGACGAGCTTAGACTTATTGCTGAACATGACAGCGATGAAGATCATGAAGGCATGACCATTGAAGAGGACATGGACATGGAGCTCTTGGATGAAGGGGAAGAAGAGGATGAAGAAGAGCAAGATGAGCAGAGGGATCAATCAATAACCTCCTATCGGTAAATACATGTATTCCAAGTGTGTGTATTTGTAAATGTGTGTGTACATATATGCTGACAATAAATGTCAGCATTTGCACCCACACACACAATCAAGGCTGCCAACAAAATATAAAATCAACAAGAGTACAAACTGAGATTATGATTTTTACTAATGTTTGTTTTCTTTTATGGGTTTGGTTAGTCTTTCTTGTCCCATGTCAGGTAGGAAGCGGAAGCGCTTCCCTGAATCTGTATCCTTTCCTTCCTATGCTGATGTAGACACAGAAGCACCAGAGCCCATACCATTTAATCCTTCTCGTCCAGTAGGCATAGATCTGGGAAGTGTGCACAGGGCTGTATGGTCAGCCACAAGTAACTTGCGTGAAATAGACTTCAAGTAGTTTTTCATGTACACCATTGTTGCTGAGATTTGCCAGTTTACAAACTCTAAGGGGTGGGAGCTTGTACTGAATAGGCCGTCTTATGCGAACCATCATGGGGGATGGGAAGAAGTGACCCCAGATGAATTCTACCGGTTTCTTGGGCTCCTTATTTACATGGGTTTCACGTCCCTCCACAGCATTCACAGATATTGGGGAACCAGATCTTTTCAGGGCTCATGGGCCAAGTTATTCATGTCCCGTGACCGTTTCAAGGAATTGATGGCAGCCCTCCATGTTGTAGATCCTGCCACAGAAAATAATCTTGATCATCTTAGGAAGTTGCGTTACCTGATGGACCACCTCAAAACCAAGTGTCAGCAGCTTTTCCAGGCTGATGAAAATCTGAGCATGATATGAGGTGGTGTAGAATTGACGGAAATGTCTTAGTTGTTCAGTGGAAGGACACGCGAGCAGTTACATGCCTCTCTAATTTCCACAATGCTAATGATTCATCAGAGGTTTCTAGGATGGTAAAGAATGGTGCCACGTGGGACAGGAAAGTAGTCCGTCAACCAGCTGTAGTAAAGGACTACAATAAACACATGGGAGGTGTTGACAGATCTGATCAAATGTTAAACACATACAGTCTGCTTCAGAAAACTCAAAAGTGGTGGAAAACACTTTTCTTCCATTTTGTGGACATAGCCGTCGTTAATAGTTTCATTTTGTTTCAGGACTGGCATCATTCCAATCCAGCATCACGTTATGGGTTTAGTTTAGCAGGCTACAGCCAGATAAACTTTAGGGAAAATCTGTCGCTCCAGCTTGCAGACATTGCCGTCGATTCAATTTTGCCATCTCAGTCTTCAGTAGCTCCAACCACTTCCTCATCGTTTCACATGGAGCAAGTATCAAGAAATTGCTGGCTTTGCTACAAAAAATTCAAAAAAGAAAATAAAACAAAGATTGCATGCATGGCTCCTGAGTGCCAAGGTAGAAGATTTTGTTTAGTTGGCAATCGAAACTGTTTTCAGTCTTGGCATTCTAGCGAAGGAGATGAGTTTCGCAGTTAGACCTACACAGGGCTTCTGTCTTCTACCGTCAGCCCCTCTCATCCTTCCTCAGCCCCTGTGTTTGTGTATATGTTCTTTGTTTCTCTTTCTCTTCACAGGTCAAAGTTCAGTGTGCATTGTTCATTGGAAGGAGGTAACTTGAGGTAATTATCCATTGTGCATTGTCTGTTAAATATTTTGTAGTGAATTTTTGGCAAAATGGCTTAGATGAGATTTGATATCCTGTTGCCTCAAAACTGTTTACTGAATTGTTCAATGATTATCCTGAACAAATAATTGCTTTTTCTTGTATTGTTGAATTGGATTTTTTGAGTTTGTTTCATGATGTTCTTCAATAGTGCTGAACTATATTGTATTGTTGTTTTGAAATTATTTATAGAATGAGAAGTGTATATAATTCTAATAAAAATCTTTAATGTTTTTGAACTATACACTGTTGTTAGAGTGCTTATTTTGTCAAATACATTTTATCTGCTGTCTTATTTCAAAAATATGGATGTTGACAATTTAGAAATAATTAAGAAAAAAAAAGTAGACTTTCATTGGTTTATAGTGTATGCTGACTGGTAAAAAGTGAGGTAAAAAAAGGAGCTACACGAACATTCTAAATTGCTAAATGACACCTTCTGCTAAATTGATTATAACTTTTGAATAGAAGATCATAGATTCAAAATTATTTTCTTGACAAATGGCTCACAAAATTGCAAACATTTCATATATTCTATATTTTTCTCTATATTGCACAGAAATGTGTTAAAAATGTAAGTATTTATGAATTAAATAAAAAACTAGAGATTTTTTTAGGTTGATTTTGAAGGTTTTTTATAAACATTTATTATATTACACTTAAAAAACATTGAGTTTCATATAATTTTAAAGAACTGATTCTCCTGGTTATAATGGTGTGTGTATATGCAGGGTTTTTTTTCATAAAAGTAGACTTTCATTGGTTTATAGTGTATGCTGACATGGGTAAAAAGTGAGGTAAAAAAGGAGCTACACGAACATTCTAAATTGCTAAATGACACCTTCTGCTAAATTGACTATAACTTTTGAATAGAATATGGTAGATTCAAAATTATTTTTTTGACAAATGGCTCACAAAATTGCAAACATTTCATATACTCTATATTTTTCTCTATATTGCACAGAAATGTGTTAAAAATGTAAGTATTTATGTATGAAATAAAAATTGAAAGGTTTTTTAGGTTGATTTTGGAGGCTTTTTGTATAGATTTGGTTATATTACATTTAAATAAACATGCTAAGTTTTATATCATTTTAAAGAACTGATTCTTGTGTGTGTATAATGATGTGTGTATATAGTCTATGCTATGTACGGTATTTACACAATAAGGTTTTTTCTTTGACTATGTCACATAGCGCCAGAAAATGGAATGTTCCACTCAGGCATGAAAGGGTTAAACAAACTCTGCCGCATCAAAGTGACTTGAGACCCTCCAGTAAGCTTAACTCCATCTACAAATACTTCAACCACTGGACAGTTACCAATAAATGTGTCAGTGGCCCCAGAGTGCTCATCTTGTCCCACCGCTTGGACCTCAGCAGTGGGCTGATTTAGTTTAAAGTCTGCGTAACTCCAGATACATTCCTACAGTTTCTTGCAAAATGGCCTGCCAGTTTACATTAGTGACAGATGGGTTTACCTTCTTGATCCCATCGACAGAATGGGACTGAATTCTCCATTGGCCTTTAAAGGAACCACCAGCATGGGGCATATGTCGAGCGGGAGGGCTTACTAGGGGCTTCAATTCACGAAGCAGCTCTTGTCCATCCTTTCATCTGCTCCTTCACCTCACTCACTCAAGTTCTTGTTTTAAAGCTTGTCTCCAGTCATCTCTTGAAGGGTGGGGCTTAGCACTTCAACACTCACCATGGGTAATGCATACTGCTCCTAAGGGCTCAGGGCTTAGTGAAAAATGTATTTCCTTTTTAACATTGACTAAGAATGTTTATTTATATAAATATGTTTTATTATTTTCTGCTTCAGAAATGAAGAACGATTTCTCCTGCTCCTCGTCTCCACATTCCTGTACGACCCAAAATCAGCTCCACAATCACATCAAGAGCTGCAGTGATGAAGAATATGAGACACTGGTGAAATCTGAGACTGAACGTGAGGATCTGACGCCCACCAGAAGCTCAAGTAATCAGCAAACGTCCTCTGATCCTGTCAGCATCAACACGTCTCACCAGGGGAAACAGCAAGAAGGAAACGTCTGCTCACATTGTGGGAAGAGCTTCAGGTTCCAGAGTGGTCTCAGAATACACCAGCGCATTCACACTGGAGAGAAACCGTATCAGTGCTCACACTGTGGGAAGAGTTTTAATAAACAGAGCTCTCTGAAAAACCACCAGCGCATTCACACTGGAGAAAAACCGTATCAGTGCTCACAGTGTGGGAAGAGTTTTAATAAACAGAGTCATCTTAAACGACACCAGCACATTCATACGGGAGAGAAACTTTATCAGTGTGCACAGTGTGGGAACAGTTTCAATCAACAGAGTGCTCTCAAAACACACCAGCGCATTCACACTGGAGAGAAACCGTATCAATGCTTACTGTGTGCGAAGAGATTTAATCACCCGAGTGACCTTAAATTACATCAGCGCGTTCACACTGGAGAGAAACCGTATCAGTGCTCACACTGTGGGAAGAGTTTTAATACACGAAGTCATCTCAAAACCCACCAGCGCATTCACACTGGAGAGAAACCGTATTTTTGCTCACAGTGTGGGAAGAGTTTTAATACACTGAGTCATCTGAAAAATCACCAGCACATTCACACCGGAGAGAAACTGTATCAGTGCTCACAGTGTGGGAAGAGTTTTAATTACCAGAGTCATCTTAAACAACACCAGCGCATTCACACTGGAGAGAAACCGTATCAGTGCTCACAGTGTGGGAAGAGTTTTAATCGAGAGAATAGTCTGATAAACCATCAGCGCATTCACACTGGAGAGAAACCATATAACTGTTTACAGTGTGGGAAGAGTTTTAATAGACAGAGTAATCTCAAAACCCACCAGCGCATTCACACTGGAGAGAAACCATATCAGTGCGCACAGTGTGGGAAATATTTAGCTTATTTATCAACCCTTAAGAAACACAAGTGTCACATCACAATGTACCAAATAAACTAACGGTTTAATTGTTTATACTTCATTACCAACACAATCACCAGGTGTTCTTATTAATGTAGCAGCAATTGCAATGTTTAGCTTGTGCTCAGATCTTCTTTTCAAAATGTAGCATATTTTGTGGTCAGTTTTGTTTATATTTTTTTTTTCTATTGAATATACGTTAGTAATTTTGTAAGTTTACAGTCAATTAAGGTGATTGTAATGGTGAAACATCAACATGACATTTTTAGTTTATTGTATTTGATCTAAATGTGGCCAAGATTAAATAAAATGGTTTAGATTGTTTTCACTGCAAATCATCGTAAGTAATTGGTAAAAGAGTCCTGATTGTATGTCTTACAACTGGGGAACCCATACAGTTTCTAGCAGAAGCCTAAGTGAGGACAAAGGCCAGGATGACAACAGATAAGATTGCTGTGTTACTTGCTGTGTTCCCAAGCTGTTCATTCCGTCAAGATACGCAAAAGCAACTTTCAAAGGCGGCCTTTCCAAACAAGGTTTGACCTCTAAAATATGCAAAGTACAAGTTTTATAAGTAACATCTGTGTTAATCTGTGAAAAACAAGTTTCATAAGTGGGTCAGAGTGACCCTGACCTCTCAGGTGAGCAGAAAAACAAATTTCATAAGCGGGTTAGAGGATGAGGTGACAGTCACTACAGTCATGTTCTAATACATCTCAGCATGGGGGTCACAAAACAGCCCTTCAGGATACTTATAGCCTTGGCAGACGCCTCTTGACTGTCTCGATCACCATGAGTTGCCCCAGTACAAATGCTTTATACAGGTGCACCAGGTTATGGCCTGAGTTCCCCAGTGGGGAGAGTACGCTAGGGCTATAGGACTTCTTTACATTGGCATATGACAAGTCCAATGCCTTATTATGCCTTTCGGTGCTTGTGGACATAAGATTTTCTTTTGCTGGAGAACTTTATCCCCGGGATTATTTTTTCTTTTTCTTTTTTTTGTTTTTTTGATTGACCGCAGTCCATACATTTTTGCTTTTTCGCCATGTAATGATGTAAGTACTTCTTACACATCACCAGAGCTGTCTGTGTTGATTACCAGGAGACTAGACTAATTTATCCAACGTAAATAGTGTAAATAAATAAATAGGTACTTACCTGTTGTCTGGAGATGATCTGGGTGTCGGTGGGGTCGGTGCTGGTCCGGGACTTTGACGTTTAGAAGGTACCTGAAGTTAGAAAAGAACAGAATAATGACTAAAGCTAGCTGAATTATTGATTTAAGTTCTGCATAAAATGTCCTCTCTAATTTCTCCTGCTTTAGGATTGGCTGCCAGGTCCTAGAGGGGAGAGTCTTCTAGTTAAAGCAGGATGAAGTGAGGAGGAAGGGGGAAGGTGGCGAAAGTCTTATGTAGCTTCGCAGCTACAGCCTTATAGTGAGACTGCTATGGTCTAAATCTTTTCTCATGGATAATGGCCTTTTAGTTGACTGAGGTCAATGGGGTTACTTATGTCAACCAGCTGTGGCTTTTACTTGTTTTTCTTGTGTGTGAGAATAAAACAATAGTGCTGGTAACTTGGACTTTTGAGCTTCTGTCCTTCTTGCTAGCCTCCAACACTTGTCTCAACCTGCCTCACAATTTACACGCCACTACAGAAGTATTTGGATTAACGGGAGCTCAGCATTGAAGGTGTTTTGGCGTTCCATGCACTACAGTGAGGACGGTTGGGTGAGATGCCGGGTTCTGAAGTAAAGGTAACCTCATCTCTCTCTCTCTTTCATTCTTTCTCTCTCCCATTATCATTAACAGTTTTGGACAATGGACTAATCTGCTGGTTTTTAAAAACGGGACATTCACAGGAAAGTAGGGGTAAATAGACTTGTGAGTTGGGTGTACGGTCGTATTTTGTGTAATAAAGTAATACGCTCTACTGAGAGAGAATTTACGCCGCCTGGTCCTTAGAAGATGTTTGTACATTCTCTGGTGAGGAATGCTTTACTTATATGGTAATTTAAGGGTTCTTTGCTGTAAAAAAAAGAAAAAAAAACAACAACAAAAAAAAAAAACAGAGAGGCGGCACAGTGGCTAAGTGGGTAGCACTGTCGCCTCACAGCAAGAAGGTCCTGGGTTCGATCCAGGGTTATTATCGTTAACGAAAACGAACGAAATAACGAAAACTGAAATTGAAAAAACATTTTCGTTAACTGAAATAAATAAAAACGGTAATTAAAAGAAAAAACGATAACTAACTGAAACTGTATTTTGCGTTTACAAAACTAACTAAAACGTACTAAAATTATAGATAGAATAGCCTTCGTTTTCGTGTTTGTCTATTTATGAGCTTTGTGAACTGATATGAAATCGATTATTTCCACTCGAGCAGTTTTACGTTAGCTACCGGCCTTTCCCAATCCGCTCCCTCCTCACTAACACTCCACTACAGAGGGACACTCCACGTGAACGCGCAAACGGAGGCGGAGTGGAGAGAGGGAGTGAGTAGGGAGCGGATTGAGATTGGGGAGATGCTCCCTGACGCCACTTCATGTTTACAAAAAGACTGTTTCTGTTTCTGCTCACCACGCTGTAAAATGACAACAGCAAAAGTTAAGTTTATGTTTTTCTCAGATTGAGCTCCCTAATGTGTGTCTCATGAATTAGTTTATATTATTATTAGGGCTGTCGTAATCGCGATTAACGCGTTACATTTTTAATCGCGATTAAAAAAAAATTCTCAAGATGAAACATTTTAATCAAACTATTTTTATTGGGCTCTTTGTGCCACGTAAATGTGTGTCTCTGTGGTTAATTGCATTTCTTAAAAGTGCATGAAGCAGAACGCTGATTAAGAACAATATAATGGCCAGTGATAGCTCAGTGGTTAAGGTACTGGACTAGTAAACAGAAGGTTGCCGGTGTTCTGTCGATTTGTCCTACCCTATCGAAACTTCCTACCGTAGCGCAGATTTATAGATCTATCTGTCGATTTGTCCTACCCTATCGAAACTTCCTACCGTAGCGCAGATTTATAGATCTATCTGTCGATTTGTCCTACCCTATCGAAATGTATTCCTGTAGTAAATATTTAAGTTTTATCGATCTGTTCTTATTAAAATTATGTCTATCATATTATAAATTATAGGTATCTTATTATAACTAGTGGTAGCACATCTCGATAGGTATGTATCTTATTATAAACAATAGGTAGGACATCTCGATAGCTCTATATCTTATTATAAACAATAGGTAGGACATCTCGATAGCTCTATATCTTATTATAAACAATAGGTAGGACATCTCGATAGCTCTATATCTTATTATAAACAATAGGTAGGACATCTCGATAGGTATGTATCTTATTATAAACAATAGGTAGGACATCTCGATAGGTATGTATCTTATTATAAACTATAGGTAGCACATCTCGATAGCTCTATATCTTATTATAAACAATAGGTAGGACATCTCGATAGGTATGTATCTTATTATAAACTATAGGTAGCACATCTCGATAGCTCTATATCTTATTATAAACAATAGGTAGGACATCTCGATAGGTCTATATCTTATTATAAACAATAGGTAGGACATCTCGATAGGTATGTATCTTATTATAAACAATAGGTAGGACATCTCGATAGGTATGTATCTTATTATAAACTATAGGTAGCACATCTCGATAGCTCTATATCTTATTATAAACAATAGGTAGGACATCTCGATAGCTCTATATCTTATTATAAACAATAGGTAGGACATCTCGATAGGTATGTATCTTATTATAAACAATAGGTAGGACATCTCGATAGGTATGTATCTTATTATAAACTATAGGTAGCACATCTCGATAGCTCTATATCTTATTATAAACAATAGGTAGGACATCTCGATAGGTATGTATCTTATTATAAACTATAGGTAGCACATCTCGATAGGTATGTATCTTATTATAAACAATAGGTAGGACATCTCGATAGGTATGTATCTTATTATAAACAATAGGTAGGACATCTCGATAGGTATGTATCTTATTATAAACAATAGGTAGGACATCTCGATAGGTATGTATCTTATTATAAACAATAGGTAGGACATCTCGATAGCTCTATATCTTATTATAAACAATAGGTAGGACATCTCGATAGGTATGTATCTTATTATAAACTATAGGTAGCACATCTCGATAGGTATGTATCTTATTATAAACAATAGGTAGGACATCTCGATAGGTATGTATCTTATTATAAACAATAGGTAGGACATCTCGATAGGTATGTATCTTATTATAAACAATAGGTAGGACATCTCGATAGGTATGTATCTTATTATAAACAATAGGTAGGACATCTCGATAGCTCTATATCTTATTATAAACAATAGGTAGGACATCTCGATAGGTATGTATCTTATTATAAACTATAGGTAGCACATCTCGATAGGTATGTATATTATTATAAACAATAGACAGCGCATCTCGATAGATCTATGTCTTATTATAAATAGTGTTAGCACATCTCGATGGGCTTATATTTTATTACAAATGATAGGTAGCACACTTGATTTATTGACCTGTCTCTCAGACATTTATCTTAATTTTTAATTTATTTATTAGGATTTTAACATCATGGTTACATTCATGACAGGGCAGGTAGTTACTCATTACACAAGATTTATTAGTTCACACATTTAATATCAAACACAGTCAGAGACAGTTTTGTATCTTCAATTTACCTCACTTGCATGTCTTTGGACTGTGGGAGAAAACTAGAGCACCCGGAAAAAAAACCCCACATACACATGGGGAGAACATGCAAACTTCTCACAGAAAGAATCCACCTGTAAATGGAGCCCAGGACCTTCTTGCTGTGAATCAACAAAGCTACCCACTGAGCCACTATACAGCCCATACATCTCAAATAATTGTGTAATTTTTAAACTAGTTTATTAACAACAACACATCCTGAGTCTCTGGTGGATGTGTCTACATTTTTTACATATGTATTTTGGGTGTGATTTGTTATATTCTGCACATTAAAATGTACCCATCTACTGTCACACTGCACCTGAGTAAAACAGGTAACAATGCTGTACAAATCAGTAAATAATGTTCACAATAACTTTTTAATAATAAAGGTAAAATTAGATAAAATATATCTGTATATCTGTATAATATAGCTGCTCTAAATATCTATCATTTCAATCATGCTCTTGTCAGCTCTGTCTTGCAGCATGGAGCAACTTATGCAGTAATCCTCTGCATTGTCTTAAATCACCACTCAGCCCTGCTGTCATGAAGTTCACTTGGCTTTATAATTCCTATTAATTAATGGAGACAGTGGCAAAATCTGGTTTAGCAAAATTCTAACTAGTTTAAAATATTCAATAACAATATTACCTCCAGCTATTTATACATGCATATGAACTTGAGTTCATCCTGAAAAACTTATCATGTATAAGCACTCTGTAGTTCTAAAATTACTGACTGTAGTTCATCTGTTTCTCTACATACTTTTTAACCTGCTTTCACCCTGTTCTTCAGTGGTCAGACCCCCTACAGGACCACTACAGAGCAGGTATTATTTAGGTGGTGGATCATTCTCAGCACTGCAGTGACACTGACATGGTGTTAGTGTGTGTTGTGCTGGTATGAATGGATCAGACACAGCAGTGCTGAGTTTTTAAACACCTCACTGCTGGACTGAGATTGGTCCACCAACCAAAAATATCCAGCCTACAGCACCCTGTGGGCAGTGTCCTGTGACCACTGATGAAGGTCTAGAAGATGACCGACTCAAACAGCAGCAATAGATGAGCGATCGTCTCTGACTTTACATCTACAAGGTGGACCAACTAGGTAGGAGTGTCTAATAGAGTGGACAGTGAGTGGACACTGTATTTTAAAACTCCAGCAGCACTGCTGTTTCTGATCCACTCACACCACCACCATGTCAGTGTCACTGCAGTGCTGAGAATGATCCACCACCTAAATAATACCTGCTCTGTGGGGGTTCTGACCATTGACGAACAGCATGAAGGGAGCTAACAAAGCATGCAGAGAAACAGATGGACTACAGTCAGTAATTGTAGAACTACAAGCGAGTTCTTTTGGCTATGTAGTGTGTATATGTAGTGTTGGCTATGTAGTGAGTATTATATGTATATACAGTATGTATATATATATATATATATATATATATATGTGTATGTGTGTATGATGTATGTATGATGTATGTACATTTTGATTTTGTAGTAAATAATATTCTAACCCGAAGAACATCTTAATCTCAAATAATTAGAACTAAACTGACAGGGGAGCAGCAAAAAATAGTTGTACATATACAAATAACTGAGTACATAAAAAACGTAATAAATGCTCAACATATTCATTCAGTAATTCACTTTAAACTCAACTTTAACTTCAAACAACCGTTACTGTACATATTGAACTGCTAATAAAGCACAAAACTGAAAAATAACCTAATACATTTTGTGTTGTCATAATGTTAAGGTCGCAGATGGTTATTTAAAAATGATTGGCTTTTCTAGATGTATGAAAAACGCATCTAAAATTACCAAAGGCATGTATAAACGTGGTTAAATACAACGTTAACACAGCATTATTAAGATACACAGTTATTTAACTGTAATCAATCAAGTACAGCTCATTTAAGCACTTTGAATATTTTTATATAGCTTTTTTTTTTTAAAGTCACATAATAACAGCATTACATATACATACACTTAAACTTTAAACTTTTTAAAGAATTAAAACGAAACCATACGTTACTAACCGCTAGAACAAATAAATTAGGCAAAGGTAGCACAGAATTATAGGCGTTCCCCGCAACGAGTCAAAACCGATGTGCGCATGCTCAGTAGGACAAATCGATGGGTAGGATAAATCGACAGAACACCGGTTCAAGCCCCGCCACCACCAAGTTGCTACTGTTGGGTCCCTGAGCAAGGCCCTTAACCCTCAACTGCTCATTGTGTTCCGCTCATCGTGTAAGTTGCTTTGTATAAAAGCGTCTGCTAAATGCTGAAAATGTAAATATAAGCACAGGCGGACACGGTCAATTCTGAGACCTTCCCTACACACTTTCTCCCTGCGCCCTATAGTACACTTAACATTCTTTAAAGACCAGAAAATATATTTGTAATTCACATTACATGACCAGTGAGACGTTAGAAAACAACATTCCTTTTCTTAGAATAGCCCTTTTTTTTAAGAAAAAATTGTTCTTGTGTAAATTACTGCCCCCCCCCCCCCCCCCCCCACTGGCTGCACTCGCCAGGTCGTTATTATTATATTACAATATTTTCATTAAGTAAAATTAAAAGAACTAAAACTGTGCAGTAAAAATACCAGAGGCAGGAATTTGGACCTGAAGTGTAACTTCTGAGTGACTTTTAATTCATTCTGATCAGCTATCAGCATCTGCAATTTGTTAAGGGGGCCCAACATTATTTATCGCGTGACAGCCCTAATTATTATGTTCATGTGTGTCCTTTTCAGCAGCAGTATTGCACACATTTTGCACCTAAGGCTGCTATCTTGTGGACTGTTGATTGTTCAACAGTAATTGAATACATTTTTTAAATGGTATCTTTTGTTGAGTTTTTATTACACAATACTTACTCTGCCCTTTTTGAATCCTGCACCTGAAAAATAACCCAAAGTATGAAAAAACTAAAACTAATACTAAAACTAATAAAAACTAAACTAAAACTAAGCATTAAACAAATAATAAAAACTAATAAAAACTAGCAAACCCACTCTAAAAACTAATTAAAACTAACTGAATTAGAGAAAAAAAAGTCAAAACGAAATAAAACTAAACTATAATGAAAAATCCAAAACTATTATAACCTTGGTTCGATCCCCATGCGGGGCGGTCCGGGTCCTTTCTGTGTGGAGTCTGCATGTTCACCCTGTGTCTGTGTGGGTTTCCTCCGGGAGTTCCGGTTTCCTTCCACAGTCCAAAGACATGCAAGTGAGGTGAATTGGAAATTCAAAATTGTCCATGACGTGAAATGATGAATCTTGTGTAATGAGCAACTACTGTGTCTGTCATGAATGTAACCAAAGTGTAAAACATGACGTGAAAATACTAATAAATTAATAAAAAAACAGAAAAGTTACAGCATGTCTTTGAACTGTGGGAGAAACAGGAGCCCCCGGAGGAAACCCACACAGACACGGGGAGAACATGCAAACTCCACACAGAAAGGACCCAGACCGCTCCACCCAGGACCTGTGTGAGTCTTGCTGTCTTGCTGTGAGGCGACAGTGCTACCCACCGAGCCACCCTTGGAAGTGGGGTAATATATTTCTGTATGTGCTGGTTTAATCATGATTATACACAGTAATGAGCAGGATGTATGAACAATATAAACACAGAACAATACAAGAATGAACAAGAGAAGCAGAAATAAATCACTTTACTACTAAATATTAATACTAAGTATAGTGCACAGCATCATGAGGCTGTCTGTAAAGGGTTTGGCATGTTCTTCCCATGTCAGAGTTGATTTATTGTGGATTTGGGTTTGCTGTGATTGACTCTGAGCTTATAAACCATGTAAAGTGTTGATGTGCTGCTCAGCAGTCAGGATTGAATTGAGTAAGTGAACTTGGGTGAGGAGGAGTGATTATATCAGCATGTTATTATAATGAATGAATGAATGTGCTGTTATCAGTACTCTACACTCCAGTCCAGTAGAGGCGCTAATAACCCTAAACTCTAAACATCATTCACCTTGGGAGCAGATGCTAGCTGATAGTGGGCAAGTTCTCGTCCGGCTAGAGATGGCGACGGGAGGACAGCGTGGCACGCTGTCGCAGGCGGTTGGCAACAACTGGGCTGTGAGTGGACAAGACATTATGGGGTGAGAGGGATGATATGAACGGATATGAATTAAACGTAATAGAAGAATTCATGGAGGAGGAACAGTTAGTATGCCTAAATGATGGGACAAGCACAAGAATTGATATTGGGAGGGGCTCAGAATCAGCAATCGACCTCACTATAGTGACAAAAACAATGTCTGATAGATGTGAATGGGAAGTAATAAAGTAACTACTAGTAAAGAGTATTACTAGTAGTAAAGAGAAAACAGAGTTAATAGTAAAGACTTTAGTTAATGTACATAGCACAGAAAATTTGAGTGAAGATGAAAAGAGAGCAAGAAAATAAATAACTGAAAAATACCAGGTTCAACTAGAAAATGAGAGAGAAGAAGGAGACGTATTGAACATGTTATTCTCAAGAGCAGAACTTAATAACGCACTAAGGAAATTAGGAAAATCATCACCAGGGGAAGATGGAATCTGTTATTGTATGTTTACATTTACGGCATTTAGCAGACGCTTTTATCCAAAGCGACTTACATCACAGTGTACAGCTTGAGCAATTGAAGGTTAAGGGCCTTGCTCAAGGGCCCAACAGCAGCAACCTGGCGGTGGTGGGGCTTGAACCAGCGACCCTCTGGTTACTAGTCCAGTGCCTTAACCACTAGGCTACTGCTTGCCTGTATGTTAGAAAACCTAAGTGACAAGGGAAAGGATGTGCTTATAAGTTTATATAAGAGGATATGGGTAGAGGGGCACATTCCAATTGCATGAAAAGAATTAGTAATCATTCCAATCAGGAAGCCGGGAAAAGACCCTAAATATCTGAGCAATTATAGACCTATTGCTCCTACATCTCATATGGGAAAAACAATGGAAAAAATGATAAATAAAAGACTGTCATACTGGATTGAAACAAAAGGAATACTGCAGAGTCATCAAAGTGGATTTTGAAGAGGGAGGAGCATAGATCCAGTTATACGACTAGAAGATGACATAAGAAAAGCTCAAATAAATAAAGAGACATTGATAGCTGTATTTTTTGACAGAAAAGGCATATGACATGTTATGGAAGAAAGGTCTGTTAATTAAACTAAACCAAATAGGAATTAAGGGACGAATTTTCCAGTGGGTCAAGGAATTCTTAACAAAAAGGAGAATAAATGTTAAAGTTAATGGAGAAGTTAGTAAAAGCTACAGCGTTCCACAGGGAAGTTTTGTTAGTCCTTTACTATTCTCTGTGATGATAAATGAAATATTCAAAGATGTAGGACAGTCGGTAAATGTTGCACTGTTTGCAGATGATGGAGCTATGTGGAAGAAAGGAAGAAATATAGGTTTTGTGGTAAACAAGAAGCAGAAAGCTATAAATAGTGTCGAAGAGTGGGCCCTGCAGTGGGGATTTAGAATATCAATCGACAAAACTAAAACTATGTTTTTCTCCAGAAAGAGAACAGATTTAAATGTAAAACTTAATGTAAAAATATCAATGAAAGAGCTGGAAAAAGTAGAGCCATTTATATACTTAGGAATTTGGTTTGATAAAAGACTAACATGGGCAATACATATTCAGAATATAAATGACAAATGTAAGAAAGTATTGAACATAATGAGATGTTTGCGAGGGGTCGAATGGGGAGCAAGCAGAACTGCGTTAAAGGCGATCTACACAGGGCTCATTAGATCAGTGTTTGATTATGGATGCATGGTGTATGGATCTGCGGCTAAAAGTTTAACAACCAAACTAGACATTATTCAAAACCAGGCATTAAGATTATGTTGTGGGGCAGTTAAAACAACACCGGTGACATCAATCAATCAATTCAAGTAGAGATGGGGGAAATGCCTCTACATTTTAGAAGAGACCAGCTGGCCCTGGTATATTGATGGATGGATGGATAGATAGATGGATAGATAGATACTTTATTAATCCCAAAGGAAATTAAGGCCTCAGTAGCAAGTTACATAAATCAAAGTCAAAAAGTAAGTAATAGAAAGTAATAGTACACACTACAGAGATTCACATTATACAAAAAATTATCTGTATAACCACAACACTCAGACAAGTCAAGTCAAGTCAACTTTATTTATATAGCGCTTTTTACAATAGACATTGTCTCAAAGCAACTTTACAAAATCCAGGACCAACAGATACAAAAATCCCTGTTGAGCAAGCCGAGGGCGACAGTGGCAGGAAAAACTCCCTGAAAATGACAGGAAGAAACCTTGAGAGGAACCAGACTCAGCAGGGCCCATCCTTCTTGGGTGGCCTGGAGGATACTTTAAATAAATACACGATTTACACAGAGCATACAAACACAGAATTAAATGATCTAAAAGTTATAACTGGTAATAATAAAGTCTGTAGTGATTTCTTGTCATTCTTGGTGCAATTACTCCAGACCCGTCACATCCGGCACGAGCAGCATAGTTGTCACGGCAGTCTCGACTTTAATCCTTAACCTCGGCGGGTAAACAGGTTTCCATCAGAATGCCTTTGGAGTAAAACAACAGAGAATGTAGTTAATAATGTACAATGCTAGTTGAGTAAAACAGTTTTACAGAGAGTTTTAGACTCCGGCAGCCCTAATTATTACAGCATAACTAAAAGGGAGAGCGAGCAGGTAACAAGGTCATGAAGGCTTTCACAGGACATCAGCGCCCATCTCCCCACCGTCATCAAACCTGAGTGATCGGATAAGAGAGGCAGAACGACAGCAACCCAACATCCCTGATCACCACAAGTTTCTATGACCAAGAACCCCCAAGCTCTGCTCCTTTATCTATACTAATCAAAAGCCTGAGAAAATAAATATGTTTTCAGTCTAGACTTAAACATTGAGACTGTGTCCGAATCCCGAACAGAGGCAGGAAGATTATTCCAAAGTTGTGGAGCTTTATAAGAAAATGCTCTTCCACCAGCTGTGGTCTTTTTAATTTTAGGAACTATAAGTAACCCTGCATCTTGTGAACGAAGTGGACGCGCTGGGCTGTAGTGATTAATAAGTTCACTCAGATACTGTGGAGCCAGACCATGTAGCGCTTTATAGGTTAGTAAAAGTGTTTTGTAATCGATGCGGAATTTAACTGGCAGCCAGTGTAGAGATGATAGAACAGGACTAATATGATCAAATTTATTAGTTCTAGTTAGCACTCGAGCTGCTGCATTTTGAACTAACTGGAGTTTGTTTATGGATCTACCAGAGCATCCAGTTAGAAGAGCATTACAATAATCTAACCGAGAAGTTATAAACGCATGGATCAGTTTTTCGGCGTCATTAACAGATAGTATATTTCTTATTTTATAGATATTACGCAAATGATAGAAAGCAACTCTAGTAATATTATTAATGTGTGTATCAAAGGAAAGATCTGAATCTATTGTGACACCCAAGTTTTTTACATCTGGGCTGGGAGTAACAGAGAACATGTTTAGGTTTAGCACCAGGTTAGACAACTTGTCTCTTGCAGCTTTAGAGCCAACAAGTAAAACCTCAGTTTTATCTGAATTAAGTAAAAGAAAATTACACGACATCCAGTTTTTTATGTCGTTTACACAATCTTCTATCTTACTGATTGTGTCAGTATCATTTGGTTTGGCTGATATATACAGCTGTGTGTCATCTGCATAGCAGTGAAATTTTATGCCATGTTTATGAATAATTTCTCCTAGTGGAAGCATATAGAGTGTAAATAATAGAGGTCCAAGTACCGACCCCTGTGGAACACCACACTTTACTTTTGTAGTTTCCGAGCATTTATTATTTACATAAACAAATTGCGAGCGGTCAGTCAGATATGATTGAAACCAAGAGAGTGCGAGTCCTTTAACACCAACTGTATTTTCTAGCCTCTCCAGTAAAATGTTATGATCGACCGTATCAAACGCTGCACTAAGATCTAATAGAACAAGAAAAGAGACACATCCATTATCAGAAGACATTAACAACTCGTTAACTACTCTAATTAATGCGGTTTCGGTACTATGATTGGGTCTAAATCCTGATTGAAATTTTTCATGAATACAATTTTCATTCAAATAAGAACATAATTGTTTGGAAACGACTTTTTCTAATATTTTAGAGACAAAAGGAAGGTTTGAAATTGGCCTATAATTAGCTAGTACATGTGGATCAAGATTAGGTTTTTTAATCAGGGGTTTAATAACGGCACTTTTAAACAATTTAGGTACATACCCAAGTCTAAGGGATGCATTGATTAATGTAAGCAGGGGCTCTACAATAGCTGGGAGTAAATCTTTAAGTAAACGAGTTGGAACAGGATCGAGTATACACGATGATGACTTAGATGATTTAATCAGCGCAGTTAGTTCATTTTGGGAGATTGGATTAAAGGAATTTAGTTGGATTAACTCGTTACTATTATCACCAATGCTGCTCGGAGTGAGTCCATACTTAACATTGGCAAGTGACACACTTTGACTCTGAAGTCGTATTTTTTCTATCTTGTCATTAAAGAATTTTAAAAAATCATCGCTGGTACAGTCAGGTGGTATATTAGATTCAGTTTCATTGATGTTTTTATTTAATTTGGACACTGTCTCAAAGAGGAATCTAGGATTGTTTTTATTTTTCTCTATTAGGGATGAATAATATAAAGATTTAGCTTTTATAAGGGCATGTTTATACTCAGTTAGAGCATCTTTCCAAGCAATCTTATACACCTCTAGTATAGTGTGACGCCACTTGCGTTCTAATTTCCGTGCTGCTTGTTTAAGTTGCGCATGTGTGGTCATTGTACCAAGGAGCAAGTTTTTTCTCCCTAATCAGTTTAGTTTTGAGTGGGGCTACGTTATCTAAGGTTGTGCGCAGTACGGTCTCTAGGTTTTGAGTTGCCTGATCTAGTTCTTTAGGTTCTGGTGTTGATATATTTGGTAATTCTGGTAGGCAGTTTATGAACGCTGCTGCAGTTGCAGATGTAATAGTGCGCTTACATTTAAAATGATGTGGTTGCTGTATATTATTGGACAGGGACACTTCATAAATTAGTAGGGAGTGATCAGAAATTAAGTCATTCTGTGGTACAATTTCCAGGTTGTCTATGTTTATACCATAAGTAAGTATTAAATCTAAGGTATGTTTACAGCGGTGAGTGGGTCCTGTTACATTTTGGGTGATGCCTAAGGATTCTAAAATAGAATCAAACGCAATTTTGAGTGGATTACACTTATCCTCATAATGAATATTAAAGTCACCAACAATTAAAGCTTTCTTAGTTGATAAGACTAATTTAGAAAGAAAATCGGCAAATTCGTTAAGAAATTCTGAGTAAGGACCAGGGGGTCGATAAACAGTAACCAGTTTAAACATACTAGTTTTATCAGATGAACATTTATTGGTTATGTCAGAGATAAGAACCTCAAACGAGTTTGTTATGGGAGATGATTTTACAGTAAGACCTATGTCTTTATCATAAATTGTAGCTATTCCTCCACCACGACCACTAAGACGTGGCTTATGTTCATAACTGTAACCCGGAGGAGATGCTTCATTTAAACCTAGATACTCATCAGGTCTAGCCCAGGTCTCGGTTAAACAAAGTGCACTAAGACTATTATCTGTAATTATTTCATTTACAATTACTGTTTTGCATGCAAGTGACCTGATGTTTAGAAGTCCTAACTTTAGTTTACCTCTACTATTGTTTTCATGTTCATTTAGATTAATTTTAATTAAGTTATTAAGACATACTTTTTGATTTTGTTTTGGCTTACACCTGCCACGGTAAACAGACACAGTCTCAATGGTTTGTGACCTAAGGATTCCAGGTGACGTCCGATGGCGACTCGCAGACAGTTGGTTAGGCCTGTTTGTCTGCTGCCTGGTCTTGGCTCTGGATAGTCAGTTACCACTATCTGCCGCTACACTAACGCGGTGGTAAAGCCTGTCACCTATGCTGCAAGAAATGCGAGCAGCACCCTCCCACGTGGGGTGGACACCATCCCGCTTCAAAAGACCAGGCCTTCCCTCAAAGGTGGACCAGTTATCTACAAAATCAATGCAGTTTTCTGAGCACCATTTAGACATCCAGCGGTTCAGCGACAACAACCTGCTGTAGGTTTCGCCACTGGGTCGAATCGGTAAGGGGCCAGAGCACACTACTGCCTCAGACATCGACCTAGCTAACTCACACACCTCTTTAACATTACACTTAGTAACCTCAGACTGCCGTAAGCGAACATCATTAGTGCCGACGTGGATAACAATCTTCGAAAATCTACGATTAGCATTAGCCAGCACTTTTAGATTTGCTCTGATGTCAGGCGCCCTGGCCCCCGGAATACAAGTGACTATGGTTGCTGGTGTCTCTATGGGGGTTGCAATACGCACGTGTCGGAGCTGAGAATCTCCTATAACCAGAGCACTTACATTAACAGGCTTCTCAGCGGGTGGCTCACTGAGTGGGGAAAACCTGTTGGACACGTGCAACTGAGATGGTCGGTGCTTTGCCCTACGACTATGTCGCCGAGACGTCACCCAGTCGCCCCGCTGTGAGGGCTCTAATGCCGGAGTTTGGGGTTCTGTACCTGAACTGCTGGCATTCGGGACTGCTACAGCTGAATCTAAGCCCTCACTAGTAGTAGTCTGTTCTAACGCCCGAATGCGCCCTTCTAACACTGAGATCTTCTCCGTCAGACTAACAACTAATCTGCATTTATCACATGTAAAGTTATCACTAAACACGGAGAAGGAATAACTGAACATATTACACTCGATACAGGGAAATAAAGCTCCTGCAGGGGCCATTTTTACAAAGAAATGTACTTAGCTTTAGAAGATGAGTTGAAGTTGATGTTTATGTTGATTTCACCGGCGCTTCTGCTGGTAGTCACAGAAAAACGGCTTTAATTCCGGACGAAACAGGCGATGATGAGCACCGGAAACCGGAAGTCGCCGGAACACCTCTCCCACCTTCAACAACACACAACAACAACAGGACCTGAGGGTACATATGGTACATGTGGTATATATGGAGGTGTTATTTCAGTTAACATTATATTGTTAACATTATACAACATATTGGGCAAATCTGAGAGGTCATACTGAAAACCACATAAGCCAATCAGTATTAAAGCAGTGTCGAGAAAGAGCGAATGATAAAGTTAGAAGCTATGGATGGACAATAAATGGAAAAGTTAATGACATGGAAATAAGATCATTAGAAGTAAGTCCTACAGTGGCATATCCAGCAGTCCCTCCCTGGGTACAAGAAGAAGTTACAGTTGACCCGTGCCTGTTGGACAAAAGACCATGAGAAGAACATGAAATAGACAAGTACTGGGTGATGAATTATATGGATAAAAAATATAAAAACAATACTATTATATATATACAGATGCACCAAAAATAACAGACAAAAGAATGGGAATCTCATGTCATACCAGAACATAAAATATTCTGTAATAAAGTTGGCTGTATATACGGCAGAATTGGTGGCAATTCAACAAGCAATGACATGGGTAGAACATAACAGTGGCATCAGATTCCAGTTCAGCTCTGTTAAGTCTTGAATCGCCTCAGGCGGATGCAAGACAAGATATCGTATGGGAAATAAAACAGTTGGTAACTGGAATAACAAAATCAGGGACAAGAATTTTATCTGTATGGGTTCCGGCTCATGTAGGAGTAGCAGGGAATGAATGTGCAGACAAATATGCAAAACAAGCAGCAGGGAAGGATGGGATTGAAATTAAGACCAAATATAGAAAAGCAGAAATTAAAAGTATTGTAAAAGCTAAAATTAAAGACAATTGGCAAAAGTTATGGGGCACAGCACAGACAGGTTTTATATTATTCAAAGAAGATGAAAACAGGCAGAGGAAAACAGGAGGAAGAATTGTTATGAAGGTTGAGATTTGGACACAGGGCTCAATAGCACACTAGTATTAATTAAGAAATATGAGAATGGTAAATGTGATTACTGCAATAGTCCGGAGACAGTAGAACATGTAATTCTTCACTGTTCTAGGTATCATCATTATAGACTCAGATTAATGATTCAACTAGGTTGTTTCTTTTTTTCTTTTTTGAAGGAAACAGGATATAGGAAAATTTTATGGAATCAAAAAAGGGTCATAAAGATTTTGAGTTTGTAAAACAAAAGTCACAAATGTACTGAAACTTGTAAATGCATTTAAACAACTACATGCACGAAAAATCCAAATCCACAAATGAACTGGAATGTGCAAACATGAAACAGAAATTAATATTAATAATAATTCAAATGTACAAATGTGAAAAAAATATTTTAAATATATATAAATATATATTTTTTAATTTGTAAAAAATATTAGCATTTGTAAATCCGATCTTGTGAATGTGTGCAGTTAAAATCCTCTCATTCACCTTCTCTGCTGCAGTTGCGAAACTCTTGCTGCAGTTGCGAATTTTGACCCTGTTTTGACGCCTAATTGATGGACCAATAGGAAAGCTTTAAGCTGGACCAATCAGATTGCGAGGTTTGTTTAACTAATCAGAACACTGATTTGTTGCTGTCACTCAATTTCGGCACGCTGTTGGAACACGCCTCCCAATCTCAGTCATGGAGCTTCCAGCCAGAGGTACAATGGAGAGTCAGGTAAGGAACAATGCTAGCTCATGTTGCTTTTGCAGAAAGTTCGTTTTAAAAATATAACAGGCAGGTTCTGTGTAGTGCTTTTATTTATATTGTCAGTTTGACTCCTGTGCTAGCTTTGGGTAGCTGTAGCCAATTAATTAACCATCTTTAGCTAGCTAGATAAACAGCTAGCAGCAGGGTATTCTAGCATAGCAAGCGAAGTGCATGTCGTTTGTTTTGCTCCCTGATTTTTATATCACTGCAGCACAGTTATCTTGAATAATGGCAGACAGAATGTATCATGTGATCTCTTTTGATTCTGCGGGCTAGTTAACTAGTTAGCTAACTAACACAGGCATTTGCTGAGCTTTGGTCAGCTTTTGCAATGGAAAAAACACTGTAGGACACCAGCTTTTTAGCTAGTATATCAGAACATACAAAAAATGTCCAGTACCTCTTGTTTTACTAGTAGTTTTTCATTCATGGTCAGTCTTCAGCATTTAAGGCATTGCCCTAATGAGCTGGTATTATATTTTTGTAACACTATGTAACACGTTTTTTGCTTAAAACTGTGTTCGTATGATTCCATTCCTTAAATGCAGGCAGTGATCCTTTACACATTTTTTTAAAAAATCATCAGTATAATTGCAGTAATACAGTACTCAGTATGTTACCACTAAGAATGTTTGTACTAAAGTGCTCATATTTGCCAGGGAGAGGGATCAGCAGTCTGTTTGGGGCTGATGGAATTGTGCCTTCACAATGTGCTGTGTAGCCTATGACTTTGAAACCAGTTATCAATGTTATTTACAAATAGTTTTTTTCTGTGTCTGATTCATTTGAGGTAAGACAGTACACTACATTGAATTTTGCCATGGATGTTTAAGTTGAAGGATGTTTTAATACACAACTTTCTTGATCTCGTTCTCAGGTGATGATGGGAAGAGAAGTCTTGCAAAGACTACAGTCGCGGTTGGAGCAGGCTTTTCAGAGGCAACCCCTGGATCTAGACTATTTAGAGTTTGTGTGTGTCAGTGAGATGACACTCATAAGATCACTTGCTCCTTATGTCACATTCCCCCAAGAGGTGCGTAAAATGTAATAAAGTTACACTAGGTTGAGGATCTTTGGACTGGATACAATTCAGATATGCTCGGAATCAGATTTCGACTGACAGTCTGAACATAGTGTAAGCACAACCTAAAAGTGCTGATACAAAGCTTATTTGATTTTTTCATCTCTGATAAGAAATACATGCATTTGTACTTTACATTCTAATTTATTTTAATGTTGTATTAATGTTTCACGTGTGTGTTACAATAAGTGTGTTCATTACATCTATTGTGAATATTTCCAAAAGGTGCTTGAAGGGCTTCACAATCTTATTACACTCATCAACACTGAGCTAGATCAAAGAAGAACCACCATTTTGGTTGATGCAGTTGATGGAGCAAGAGGATGTCCAAAGCTATGTGTTTCCAAAGACCACCTTGAGCACCTTTTAGAAATTGGTCTGGCTGTCCCAAATATATGTAACTTACTTGGGGTGTCACAGAAGACAATTCGTCGTCGGATGACCGAATGGAACCTCTCAGTGAGAGACTCTTACAGCCAAGTATCTGATGAGGAGCTGGACAGCCTGGTACTAGCTGTCAAAAAAGATTCACCAAATTTAGGTAAATTTAAACTCCAGTCACTTTGTTTTATTAATTATTCAGCTTTATCAGGGTTTTCCAAACTGGCTGCAGTTCAAAATGGCAGTGTTACAATATTACACTTTCTCTTACTATACATTTTTTATGATTGTCACTTTCTTTTAGGTCACAGGATGGTCAAAGGCCGCTTGAAGGCCTTGGGTTACAAAGTCCAGTGGACGAGAGTCTGGGATTCGATGCATCGCGTAGATTCAGCTGGGATCCTCGAAAGACTGGCAAGTGTTGGATGCGTTGTAAGAAGGACCTACAGCGTCCCCAGTCCTCTTAGTCTTGTGCATGTGGACACCAACCACAAGTTAATTAGGTATGGAAATTGCAGCAATTCAGCTGTATTTGTTATTTATGTGTAAGTCATTATATAGAAACGTAAGAACACAGACTTCTTTACAGTGTTGATTGAAGCCAGTCTGCAACACACACACAGCCATTTTTTACAGCCCCTTTTATGTATCTTTTTGCCCTAAATGGATTTTGAACAGTATGTTTTAGGCCAAAGTTTCTCATAACTATCGTAAAAGAATGTCTAACGTTTAGGCACACACACAAATGTGTTGATAATCTGGTTAAAGGGAATATGAATATATGTTTTCAAATAAGAAACATACAATTTTTTGTGGTATTTCAATGACTCAGTAAGCTGCACTGAATGATGTTTAAGATGGTAAAGTAGTCATATGTTTGTAGGACATAATTTACTCCAGACTGTACTCTGTTGAGTGTTAAGACTCCAAAAACCAGACCATTTCCACAGAAATTACCCAAACACATCCTATTATTTATGAAATTGTACAACCACTCACTGTGGTTCACATGCTTTCTATAATTGGTCATACATACAGGGGTTGGACAAAATAACTGAAACACCTGTCATTTTAGTGTGGTAGGTTTCATGGCTAAATTGGACCAGTCTGGTGGCCAATCTTCATTAATTGCACATTGCACCAGTAAGAGCAGAGTGTGAAGGTTCAATTAGCAGGGTAAGAGCACAGTTTTGCTCAAAATATTGCAATGCACACAACATTATGGGTGACATACCAGAGTTCAAAAGAGGACAAATTGTTGGTGCACGTCTTGCTGGCGCATCTGTGACCAAGACAGCAAGTCTTTGTGATGTATCAAGAGCCACGGTATCCAGGGTAATGTCAGCATACCACCAAGAAGGACAAACCACATCCAACAGGATTAACTGTGGACGCAAGAGGAAGCTGTCTGAAAGGGATGTTCGGGTGCTAACCCGGATTGTATCCAAAAAACATAAAACCACGGCTGCCCAAATCACGGCAGAATTAAATGTGCACCTCGACTCTCCTGTTTCCACCAGAACTGTCCGTCGGGAGCTCCACAGGGTCAATATACACGGCCGGGCTGCTATAGCCAAACCTTTGGTCACTCGTGCCGATGCCAAACGTCGGTTTCAATGGTGCAAGGAGCGCAAATCTTGGGCTGTGGACAATGTGAAACATGTATTGTTCTCTGATGAGTCCACCTTTACTGTTTTCCCCACATCCGGGAGAGTTACGGTGTGGAGAAGCCCCAAAGAAGCGTACCACCCAGACTGTTGCATGCCCAGAGTGAAGCATGGGGGTGGATCAGTGATGGTTTGGGCTGCCATATCATGGCATTCCCTTGGCCCAATACTTGTGCTAGATGGGCGCGTCACTGCCAAGGACTACCGAACCATTCTGGAGGACCATGTGCATCCAATGGCGGTGCCTTGTATCAGGATGACAATGCACCAATACACACAGCAAGACTGGTGAAAGATTGGTTTGATGAACATGAAAGTGAAGTTGAACATCTCCCATGGCCTGCACAGTCACCAGATCTAAATATTATTGAGCCACTTTGGGGTGTTTTGGAGAAGCGAGTCAGGAAACGTTTTCCTCCAACAGCATCACGTAGTGACCTGGCCACTATCCTGCAAGAAGAATGGCTTAAAATCCCTCTGACCACTGTGCAGGACTTGTATATGTCATTTCCAAGACGAATTGACGCTGTATTGGCCGCAAAAGGAGGCCCTACACCATACTAATAAATTATTGTGGTCTAAAACCAGGTGTTTCAGTTATTTTGTCCAACCCCTGTAGTTCATGCTGTACTTCCATATACAAAAGTGTGTTGCTGTTTAACGTGAACAGTGTCAGTAACGCTGCCATTTTTATTGTGCAGATATGGCATTGTTTTGTTTGGAGGGATTGATGGGTTTTCAAGAAAGGTAACATACCACATACTTGTTTTAAAAATGAATAGAGAAATGTTCAGTGTACTTCAGTAGCACTGTGTACTGTAGTCAGCATATTTTGATCATCTTTAATGCACATTGGTTTTCAGTGTGTGACTGTGTGTCTAGATTGTCTATTTGCAGGCAGCTAACAACAATAAGGCAACCACAGCCTTCAACTTTTTCCTTGGTTCTGTGAGGGAACATGGTTTGCCATCAAGGTAGTAGCTGATTTTTTTTTTTTTTTTTTTTTATATATATATATATATATATATATATACATACATGAGTATAATTAATTTGCATGTGTGTAAGAAAAATATGAATCCTTCATTCATAATTGTAGTATTTAATTATGTGTTTTTGTGTCTGAGAAAGGGTGAGAGGAGACCAAGGATCTGAGAATGTAGATATTGCACGCTACATGTTTGAGACTCGTGGCTGTGGCAGAGGCAGTTTCATAGCTGGAAAAAGCGTTCATAATCAAAGGTATCTTGCAGTTCCCAATAATTCTGTTCATGAGAATACAGTGTGCATATGTGTATATATTTTATTTACACACACACAAAATGTATGTGTATATTAGGGGTGTCACGATTCTCTAAATCCTCGATTCTATATCCGATTTTAGGGTCACGATTCGATTCTCTTTTTTTTTTTTTTACAGCAGAGAGGCCTATGCCAGTTTTAGATTAGTCTATGGTCAGTCATTGGTTTGATTCATCAAATTTACAATATCTTATTTCAAAAGGTGGGCTTGATAAGTGATGCAAAGTGATACAAGTGATCTGTAATACACCACATTAGGCACTAATGGTCAAATTTAAATAATTTAATTAAGATATAAATGTAACAATCTTGTTCGCAGTCAAGTGGAAAACAACAAACCATACTCTGCAGGTTAGCTAACTAGCGGCGTCGGCTACAGTGTGCTGCTCAATTTGCGTAGCGTGCTGATCACTTTGCGAAGCGTGCTGCGTCACTTTGTGTAGCGTGGGTGCTTGCGTAGCTTAGAGGGAGGGATCGTCAATCCTCTTTTTGACTTCGAGGCTCGAGATCGTGACACCCCTAGTTTATATGTATGTGTAATATTGTGCAGATGTTGACTACACTGTCCACAATGGCAGAAGGATTTGCATTAAATACTAAACGCAATTTTCCCCTGAACTCCCTCCCCGTAGAATAGAACGGGTCTGGCGGGACGTTTGGAACAGTGTGACCAGTGTCTACTATGATTTACTTCATTTCCTCGAAGAGGAAGGTGTCCTGGACTTGGCCTACAGTGTACATCTCTTCTGTGTCCAGTATGTTTTTATACCACGAATCCAGGATGACCTAGATGCATTTAGAGCAGGATGGAATGACCATTCACTACGCACTGAACACAATCTTACTCCAAACCAACTGTGGGAAATTGGTCTAATCCAAAGTCCTGATGACCATCCTGACTCTGTTGAGGTTTGTAAATTTTCTCCATCATTGGAGATTTTATTATAGTAAAACTTTTAATTAAAAAATTTTTAAACGTGTCTATAGTTAAATCCAGTTTTCATTTCAGGATTTCAACTACTTGCCACTCGAAGACACAGACATGGATCGAACAGGAATTCAGGTTCCTGAACTGGTGTGTCCTTTGCCCAACGAACACATAGAAATGCTTAGAGAGCTATTTGATCCTGTTGCTCATTCAGCATGCTTTGGGGAGGACATTTACAGGGCAGTGGTACAGTACGTAGAAGGTGTGACTGAATCAAGTCGTTAGTCCCTTGCATTAACAAACAGACTTGCAACTGATTTTACGATGCGTTTGAGTTTATTTCCAACATTATGAATAACTGAAGGATGAAATATAAAGTATCTGTTGTGAACAAGAAACAATGAAAATAAAATGTGCATTTGAAACAAAGCATATTGTCTATTTAATCAATAAAACCATCTTAAAACATCCTTATTTGACTGCAACAATGTTCCTTTGAACAGCTCATTTGAACAACTATTATTAAAAGCAACAGCTGAAACATTGTAAGGCAGGAGAATACACCGCTGTGTAACTAGCTCTGTGAGCAAACAAACAGATGACTAGCAAAATTAACACAAGGCCATAGATCAAGTCTTCAAACCTTAAAAATTGGTTAAACCAAGCCAAAGCCTGTATCACAGGTTGCTACACATGCATTTAGATCTTGACTGAAGTTTTTAAAGTTAGTGTAGTGTCCTGGTAGGCGGAGGGACTTGAAACACGTAGACGCCTTGGGGAGACTTCCCTGAACTATCTCCAATTGCATGTCAGAGGATGGGACCTCCCATCCGGTCCAAAACTGGACAAGGCCCCTGCGTGATGATTGAGATGCTGCATAAATAAATAAATACATTTACAGTATTGCTTTCATCCAACAAAGATTTCTTTTTGAAAACAATATGATTGAGAATAGATGCTGGGCAGTGTTCCATAAATAATGCCTAAGCACCAATTTAATATTTGCTATCGTCATTTACTTTCAGATTTCAAAAAATTCAGTGACAACAGCAAACTTGTGTTTTATTACCTGTTGCAATAAACTCGCGAAGATATCCAGCTATGCGGCACCTGGTTTCAACTGGGTAGTCTTCATCCTCCTCATCCTCGTTTGTCTTTTCCAGGGGCCACAATATCTGGTCAAGGATCATCTATTAGAGACACAGCACAAATATTTCAAGTGGGGTGGGAAAAGAGGATTTGACGTCATATAAATAAATATGAAACACTTGACACAAACCCTATTATAAAATTTATATACTAACTTGAACTATCTTTCAATTAAAAAAAAATTAAAAAATTAAGTAGTTAAAAATCAGAGCGTTTGTGTCAACTGTCTCATATCATTATCATAGTGTTGCAATCGAAGGTACTGTTATTTGTTACTTATATAGACTTACATAAATAGACAAATTTCTCACCTGAGGCTTGATTTCAACATCTCTCTCACGGGGGAACATAAGAGGAATTACGTCCTTCCTTTCTGTAAGTAACTGCCAAACGCAGGTCTCCTTCAGGCCTCGTCTGAACTGCTTAATCTGTTTATCTGTTTTTCCCAGGACCTGAGAGAGGGGAGGGGACAGAATTCAGCTTAGCTAGGTGTTTGCCAAATATTGCTGAACTGTCATATGAATATTCAAACATCAGAGATGTAACTATAAATGATTGTTACAGCATGTTGAAGAAGACGGTTGAAGAGCCATTTGCGGTTTTCAGAGGTCACCCCTGGGAGATCCCACATGTCTGCTAGTTTCCAGACTGCATCTTTTTGTTCCTCACTTAGGTCTTTGTTACCATCCAACTTTAAAAAAAGAATACACAACTAAATTATTTTAACTAAATATAGTGAGACATGCATATCATGTAGTCATGTGGGAAAATGGTACCCATAAAAACAGATTTCAACATATAGCCAAAACATTCACTTGTCATTCTTTATCTAATTGATTTGTGTGTGTGTGTGTGTGTGTATATATATATATATTATAACACTGTTATAACTTGGTACCAGATACAATGAATAAATTTAGCCAAGAGAAAGCATTCTGTCTAAAAGAACATCTTGGTCTGTATTCATAAAGCATGGAAATTTTTAAATTTTTTTATTTTTTTTAAACTTTCAGTGCTTCTTCACATAACTGTATAACCTATACTGAAACACCCAGTGTTGATATAAAAATTGCATCCACTGTACCATTCATTACATTACTAACAATCATTCAATTTGATATAAAAGAATAATGTCCTTCAACATACCAGCTGAATAGTTTGACGACGCTCAAGGTCAGGAC
This sequence comes from Trichomycterus rosablanca, assembly GCF_030014385.1. Classification (NCBI taxonomy): domain Eukaryota; kingdom Metazoa; phylum Chordata; class Actinopteri; order Siluriformes; family Trichomycteridae; genus Trichomycterus; species Trichomycterus rosablanca. The sequence goes on along the minus strand of NC_085988.1, from coordinate 3,495,980 downwards.
AGTCCTCAACTGCGATGGTGGTCATATCTGGAGAGGCCCCAAACAGAACATCAACAACTGCTTCACTTATTCCAGCCAGAGCAGGGCCACCATGTAGGAATGAGTGCCCCACCATTCGGCCAGCAACAAGGAAAAAATCACTATCTAGAAGAATTTGTGATGTGCAAGGCACAAGGTGATCTGGCTGCCCCTCAAAGAGAAGCATGACATCCGAGTTTCCTGTATGGATCACATCATAATGCTTACATGTAATCCTCGCATATTACAGTATGGCCACCTGAATAAGAACAGAGACAAGCATCACATACCATAATTCAATTGAAAGCCATGCTGTAGGGTATTCATGGTCAAGCTTATAAAATGTCGGTTCACACCATCTCCAACGGCAGCGTCCCCTGCAAATCAAATTGTAAGTATATGTTAATGCTTTTACACACATTCCTTACAGGGTGTGCTACAGAGAACCCTAAAAGCTTCTTACAGCTGTCCTCACTAGAACTTAAACCAGTACACAGGGCCACACATATTTTTTGGTTAAAACACAAGTATTAGACCTGTTTAGGACCTGTTTACAACTGGCACTAACATGCACGTTTGGTGATCTGAAAAACCTTCAAGTGGTTAGAGATGGATCTTGTCCATTTTTTAACACGTATAAATTGAATGTTTTTGTGATCTGATTCCATCAAGCAAGTGGAAATACACGTGTCCAAAAATGTTAATGAGTAATTATTACTGTGGATCTTGGCCTCTCTCTCCTGCTCTCTGCCTCCCTTGCTGTTTGTGTTTAATGGAATAAAAGCAGTACATTTTGTTCCTTTGTGATTTAAATAATCAAAATCTTCTAATAGAAGCACCACAGATGGGTTACCCTAACCCTAACTTTAATCTATTCGCATGCTTCCTGATCAGGACAATTTTTTATGATGAACTGTTGTGTACAAGAATGAAAATGGATTTTTTTTTTTTGTACACAACTACATAAGCATAATTCAAATCGTAAAACTTGGTCTGGTTGGCTGACAAAACTGCATTTAATTTATTTTTATTTACATTATATTATTGTAATGTATTATTTTATTGCTGATTCACCAGCACATGTAGATAATTTAATGAATGGCACTGTAGATGACTGAAGTCAAGGTAACATCCATTTAAAGCAACAATCATATCTTCAGGAAGATAACCAAAAACATTCTAAATGGATACATTGTTGAATATTTAATGACTTAATGCTGCTGGAATCTGTAAAATGTTGACCAACGATAAAAAAATAACTTACCATCTAGCTTTGAAGTATTGAAATATGCACTGTTACAGTTTATAAAACAGAAAATACTCACACAAAAAAAATTATTTAAAACCTTTGAATGCTTGTGTGTACATGTACGCAAGAGCTGGACAATATGACCACATTTATGATTATCATGATATAAACATTGTTGAAACAATGTTATTTTTGTCATAACAGCAATTAAACACAATAGAAATAGTTTACCTTTCAATGTGCAGTGTAGAGGGCTTGCCCAGTTCACTTTTGGAGCCTTGTAAAATGTCAGAATTGACCTTTCTCTATCCAGCACACTGTCACCAAGATCAAGGATAGCAGTAAGTGGATTGGATCTTTCATACTGTTGGAGAATTTGTCTTCGAAAGAGTAGGGCTGCACCCTGTGGGTCTTCTCCATTTTTCCAAGCTGGTGTAGTGGTAAAAACAGTGAAAGAAAGACAAAAAAAACCCTACATAGTATATATAATTTAAGTCATATTTAAAGTTTATAGCTAATATTTTACTGTGGCATTACAGCTGGCATGATTTTAGTTATACTCAATATAACTAAGCATATCTACTTTGTGAAGGAAAAAAAAAAGTAATAAAAATTTAATAAATAACATTTATGATATGAGCTCTTACCCATATTCTCTGTAGCAAAACCTGTAGCTGTGGCGTTACTGCTCGTCTCCTGATTCTGTTGATGAGGTATTGCTGTTGATCCGACCACGTCAAGATCAGCTGAAGATGGCCTCTCCTCGCCAAAGCTTGAAGGGAAGACATTAGCATTTTGACAAAAGAGGACATTTTTGACATTACTAAAGCTTCATAAGAGTATTTACGTTTTAAAGCATATGTAAAACAATTACCTTTCCCCACATAAACTGGCATGAGCAAACAATAAATCCGGTGGAAACTGAACTCCACAAACAGGACAGGTATCCTAAGAAAAACAATTACTAGTTCATACACAACTTCAGTAAAATGAACTGCCAGCTGCAAAAGGCTTAAATTATAATGTATTTGTATACAAGATAGCTATACAATTGTACACAAAAAAGGACTGTACTCAAAATATTGTAAGTAACATTATCTACCAACCATGGTTTTACATTCAGTCACGTAAACATCAGGACACTCTGTTGAGCAATCATCCGGTTCTTGACACTCCTGGATAGTTTCTTCATTTTCAGACTCAGACTCCTAATTAAATTAAAGTAATATAAGATTCAAAAATGTTATATGTACCTCAGTGGTTTTCCTTGGCTATAACAATTTTTTATATTGTTTTTTAACATACTTACGCCACAATTTTGAACATGTGTAACTAGCAACTGCAATGGCATAGTGGTCCCACAGCGTTTGCACTCAGACTTTGGCATTTTAGAAAACTCCCAAGCATCATGTGGCAGAGGAGCTGTGTCAAGGCGCTCCTGAAGCGGCATTATGTAAAGCACATGTTTGCCGTTGTTTGAACTTGATTTCAGCATTTTTGCTGTGTAGCCTTGAGACCCCTGTGACAGTACTGACAGAGTCCTTTGTCCATTACCACCTTGAATATAAGAAAAGGATAGTTAGTTGATCCATTAGTTTTGTATTATTACTAGGGGTCCAAGCACCGCAGGTGCTGGAACCCTATTGAAATTGCTCGGAATTTTCTTCTTATTATTATTTTTTCTTCCCTAAAAAAGTTTGTAGAGCATTAACCGTAAGTCATCTAAACTTCAAATTTGGCACATAGGTACAATAACTTACCCACTACTCAGGCCAAAAAAAAATGACCTCAGTTGGCCTGATGGTGGCGCTATAGAGCAATGTTTTGCGTTTGGGACATTATCTCAGCAACTGTGCCATCTAGAATGAAAATTCTTTTTGAATCTTATTATGGCAAGTTTTTTGCATCAATGACTCATTGGAAGTTTTTAGCTCCGCCCACATCTACCACTGCCATATTTAGCAAAATCTGCAAAATGCTAATTTTTCTACAAATTCTGGATTTTTTAACATATCCCAACAATATAGGTATCAAAATGTTCAGCAGAGTCCCCTGATCAAGATTCATGAAAAACATATTAATATTTATTAACAACATTGCTGCTATTTACAAATTAGTCCCAGGGTGGAGCTTAGTTCACATAAATGGCTAAAAATCAAGATCACTAGACTGTATTCCAATGCTAGGTGCTGGTTTCCTTTGTACTCTCTCGCAATAAATTACCTGAAAAATCCCCATTTTGCTGTGGTTGCCAAGTGGCATCTCTGTAGAACACTCGCCTCTGAACTGCAAGGTCGTGGGTTTGAGCCCAACCTCTGTCAAAATGGAACTTCTCTATCTAAATTGTCTAAGACTTCTGATGAGTGCCCCAACAATTGCTGCTTGCAGCTATATTTTATTTCTTTTATGTACATACTTCTTTTGGACACATTTTTCTGAATGTTAATATTCAACAAAGGTAATGTTCTGCTTGTGTATAACCAACATTTTCCATCTACAGAACAGATAAAAAAGGATCTTAAACACACGTCTGATGCACAAATTGTTGGAGTGCATTGTTTTAGTTCTACTGCAGTGTTATTAAAACTACTGTATGCAATTGTAGAGAGATAAGATAGCAACACATAGCTAAAGCTTTATATTTAAAGTCTCTCTCTTCTAAACTTACAAATACATTCATATAGAACTTTCAGCAGCAATTTCAAGTGAATTCAATAAATCTTAACTTATTAAAAGTGCAAAAAATTGCAATTTCATACCTGTGGCCTTATAAAGGAGCCAGCCCCCTGTAAGTTTCATCATTTTAGGGTATTCGTTGTGCAGTGTTCTGGTAATCTGCAATTGTCAAACAAAAACTGCATATTACGTTTTATGAAAATTAAGACTTATTTTGGAGAAAAAAAAATTAACTCAAAAAGTAGTCAAGTATTAGTTACATGGTCATATTCAAAATAGCTGCAAATGAATATTATACCAGCATAAACTCTATTCTGCACAGCACTATTCAGCAGGGGTGTAACAGTACACAAAATTCACGGTTTGATTCACACCTTGGTACAAACTCCACCGTTCAAACTGTGTTCAAAAGAAAAAAAAAAAAGAAAAGCTAAGTTTCCTTTTGTTAATTTATTTTAAACAGAGTTGTGCAACTTACAAAATGTTCCATGCACTGTTATATAGCACTCCAGCTCCTGTGTGCTGTTAATACGGTGTACAGCTAGAATTCCTGGGTGCAACCGCCTGTGAACTTTGGTTCTACATTAGCTAGGTAGACTGCCTGTACCGTGACCGATCATAAAGAATACCATTTTGAACAAAGCCATGTTCCTAAAATTGGCTTGCACAATTTAGTCTGCATGCCCAAATATAAACCTGCGAGACAATTAAATATTGTCTAATAAGAAAAGTGCATTTGCTTAGGAAAATTCAACTGTAGATGTGTTACTAACAGATATTCTTTAATAATTTTTTTAATCTATTAAGTCAAGAGCACAAACATTTGCACGCTATTCCTTCCTATGAGAAATAATATAATATAACCACAATTGTTAGAAAAACTGTCTGATCAAAATGCTGTATACATTTCCAATGGCAATTATACCAACCAAAAACAAAATAAATTGATAGATGCTTTGTAACCAAAAATGAATCAACCAACCTCATCATGACCAGCATTGTCAGGTATCGTTATTGTCCGTCTTCCCAGTCCTGCCTGAAACAATTTCAATTCATTTTTAGGTGTTTTGCTGGAATTTTCAGCCAAAAGACAGAAATGAAATTCCAGATGTTTGACAGCTGGAAGCACAACACTTTGGACCGGCCTCTTTCCTCTGTTTCTTCTCCCATTAAACATAGCTGGGAAAGATCTGTTACGAACAAACATAAAAATGAATTTAAATCAATTATTATGTGTATGTAAGGTGACCTTGAGTGTCTTGAAAGGCGCCGGCAAATAAAATGTATTATTATTATTAGACATAATTAAGTTAACAAAACAAGGTGCTACATAAAGCCTTAATACCAACACTAAAGTTCAAACCCAATTCCTTGAAATTATATGTAAAGTGCTAACAAAAACAGAAAGTACTACTTTGTAAATTCTGTTTCATTTTTGTTATATATTCACTTATTTTTCTAAACTGCCTGCAACACATTGGGCCAGGACCATGTTAACAAATTTGTTAATTCAACTTTTACATGGCATTTAATTGTTTGCATTTAATTAACATTTCCACAGATGTGCAAGTTGTCCGTACCCTTGACTCCACAACAGGTATGATGGTAACAATTTGGATGGTCCTTTTATTATTGTACCTATTTTGAATGGATATTCTCAAGTGAAAGATTAATATAAACAAAGACTATGCATAATCTTTGTCCGGAAACCTGCTCTACGATGCAATACTGACTTGACCTGCATTTGTGGTTGTAGTGACAAATATTGTTAGAGACAACAGTTCCCTAACAGTATTCCCATGCCCAAAGAAATGCAATGCATTGCCACCCAGTGATGCAAGCTCAACAACATTCGGTAATGATTATCAGCCTTACCACTACAGGCACAGAGATGACTTCAAATGTTATTATGCACTGTAGAGAGTGAAAACCTTGCAGTCACTCATCACTGTTTAATTAAAATACAATCAGTACAAATTAGCGGTTCGCTTTCAACCTACTTTTTCAAACTGGGTTTGAACAGCCCCTAATGCAATTTATCTGTTGATTAAGACACGTTATGCTTACGATACTTACAATACATCCAAAACTTTTAATGACAAATGAAGACTATGGCAATGCTACGATCAAGTCTTTCTTGCCTAAAGGCATATCGCTGACCAAACTGAGCAAAAGAGTTTTAATTACCGTTCCATATCACGCTGAATACTGGTTGTGGACGCAGGACAACCTGGAGTACTTGGCAGTGGTGGACTTGGACCCTGCACCCCTGACTGGGCATTTGACACCAGGCTGACAAAACTCTGGACTGCTCTTTCAATCATGGAATTCTGTTCATGTGACAATGACAATATTAAACACTAACTAGCACTGACAATATTATAAAACTGAAGTAAAAGCATATTTCAGATAATTGCAGGGGATCATCCTGTAAATGAGTAACAGTGTTACAAAAATATAATACCAGCTCATTAGGGCAATGCCTTAAATGCTGAAGACTGACCATGAATGAAAAACTACTAGTAAAACAAGAGGTACTGGACATTTTTTGTATGTTCTGATATACTAGCTAAAAAGCTGGTGTCCTACAGTGTTTTTTCCATTGCAAAAGCTGACCAAAGCTCAGCAAATGCCTGTGTTAGTTAGCTAACTAGTTAACTAGCCCGCAGAATCAAAAGAGATCACATGATACATTCTGTCTGCCATTATTCAAGATAACTGTGCTGCAGTGATATAAAAATCAGGGAGCAAAACAAACGACATGCACTTCGCTTGCTATGCTAGAATACCCTGCTGCTAGCTGTTTATCTAGCTAGCTAAAGATGGTTAATTAATTGGCTACAGCTACCCAAAGCTAGCACAGGAGTCAAACTGACAATATAAATAAAAGCACTACACAGAACCTGCCTGTTATATTTTTAAAACGAACTTTCTGCAAAAGCAACATGAGCTAGCATTGTTCCTTACCTGACTCTCCATTGTACCTCTGGCTGGAAGCTCCATGACTGAGATTGGGAGGCGTGTTCCAACAGCGTGCCGAAATTGAGTGACAGCAACAAATCAGTGTTCTGATTAGTTAAACAAACCTCGCAATCTGATTGGTCCAGCTTAAAGCTTTCCTATTGGTCCATCAATTAGGCGTCAAAACAGGGTCAAAATTCGCAACTGCAGCAAGAGTTTCGCAACTGCAGCAGAGAAGGTGAATGAGAGGATTTTAACTGCACACATTCACAAGATCGGATTTACAAATGCTAATATTTTTTACAAATTAAAAAATATATATTTATATATATTTAAAATATTTTTTTCACATTTGTACATTTGAATTATTATTAATATTAATTTCTGTTTCATGTTTGCACATTCCAGTTCATTTGTGGATTTGGATTTTTCGTGCATGTAGTTGTTTAAATGCATTTACAAGTTTCAGTACATTTGTGACTTTTGTTTTACAAACTCAAAATCTTTATGACCCTTTTTTGATTCCATAGAAAATAGACTAAAACTCCACAAACTACTGGTTCCAAACTCCAGTCCAGTAGAGGCGCTAATAACCCTAAACTCTAAACATCATTCACCTCCATTCAAACCACAGGGATGTAGCAGCTGATCTGTTTGTACTAAAGTCAATCTTCTGTAAGTAAAAGATCCATGTGTTTATTTATTACACCTTCATTATTAACTCCATTCTGATGAATCATTAGAGCTCATCATAAAACAGCGTGAGGATTTGAATCGTTTTCACTCCCTTGTGATTTACATACACAAACTGCTAGCGGCTCAGCTGTTAGCATCCAACATGATTCAGTACAGATGAACCGATTGATCAGAACCGATTCAGCAGAATGAATCAATTGATCGAAACCTCTTAAAAAATTCTTTTTAAATCTTTAACAGTTTTGTTTAAATACATCAAGATCGTTTAGCATTGTTTACAGATGATTTTATAGCGATACTTCAGGTTCTTAGTTTCGTTTACAGGTTGTTTTTACAGTTTTACAGAAATACGTCACATTTTAGCTTTGTTTACATCCAGTCTAGTGCAACTAGTTTCATGATCCTGGTGTTTTTACAGTGTTTTACATGGGGACCTTCCCAGCATCTAATCATGGTTAAACTGGAGGTTTGAGGTGGTACTCCATGGCTTTCTTAAACACTAAACTGGATTGTTTATATCTAGTTCATGCTCCTGTAGATCAGACCAGGTCATGAGGAGACACTGAGAGGCAAGACAGCAACTTTTACACAGATACAGAATTACTGATTAAATAAAGTTCATGTATCTGTTATTAGATCTTAAATAATGGAATCATCAGCAGCAGTGAGACACGTCGCTCCTGTAGATCTACAACATGAAGAATTCCAAAAGATTGTAATAAAAGAGGAAGAAGATGAAGATGAAAGTTTCTTCTGTAAGTAAATATGGAGCAATACACCACTTTTACACCGGTGTGAATATGGGATTAGAACCTATACTGTACCGCACTGTAGTACCAAACCCACAATCTTACATTTCCTCCAGTTGTTGAGTTTCTTCTTCACATATTGATGGAATTTCAGGTGAAGGATCCTCAATCCCTGAGGAACACGTCACATCTGAGGAACACCTCACCCCAGTGGATCAACAGTGTGGAGGTTTCCAGATGAAGCCTGTGAAGAAGGAAGAACCTGAAGATACAGATGAACTCAGTAAAGTATTTTTGTGATCTTGAGCTACGTAACATATTTTATTTAATAAAGTATCACTAGTCCTGTCACCACCATCACTAATACTACCACCACCACTTCTACCACTCCTTTACTATATTATATAATATATTTTATTTCATTTCTTCTTATGTGTTCATTTCCTCTACAGCCCAAAATCAGCTCCACAATCACATCAAGAGCTGCAGTGATGATAAATATGATGCCCTGGTGAAATGTGAGACTGAACATGAGAACCTGACGCCCACCAGAAGCTCCAGTAATCAGCAAACGTCCTCTGATCCTGTCAGCATTAACACGTCTCACCAGGGAAAACAGCAAGAAGGAAACGTCTGCTCACATTGTGGGAAGAGCTTCTGGTCCACGAGTGATCTCAAAACACACCAGCGCATTCACACTGGAGAGAAACCGTATTACTGCTCAGACTGTGGGAAGAGCTTCAGGTTCAAGCGTTGTCTCAGAACACACCAGCGCATTCACACTGGAGAGAAACCGTATCAGTGCTCACAGTGTGGAAAGAGTTTCAATCAACAGAGTGCTCTCAACACACACCAGCGCATTCACACTGGAGAGAAACTATACGAGTGCTCACAGTGTGGTAGGCTTTTTAATCAAACGAGTAATCTCAAAACACACCAGCGCATTCACACTGGAGAGAAACCCTATCAGTGCTCACAGTGTGGGAAGAGTTTTAATCAACCGAGTAGTCTCAAAGTACACCAGCGCATTCACACTGGAGAGAAACCGTATCGGTGCTTACTGTGTGGAAGAAGTTTCAGACAACAGAGTGCTCTCAAAATACACCAGCGCATTCACACTGGTACCAAACAGTAATCTTAAAGTACACCTGCGCATTCACACTGGGGAGAAACCATATCAGTGCTCACAGTGTGGGAAATGCTTCGCTTATTTAACAGCGTTTAAGAAACACAAGTGTCGCACATCAAATTCTACCAAATAAACTAACGGTTTAATTGTTTATACTTCATTACCAACACAATCATCAGGTTTTTTTAATAATGTAGCAGCGATTGTAATGTTTAGCACGTGCTCAGATCTTGTTGTTACGTCCATTTCTTTGTATTTTTCTAAATGTACCCACAGGCTCTGCAGTCGGGTGGCACAGCGGCCTTGCAGGGTTTAATCCCACCTCCCAAAAGCATACTAGTATGTGGACTGACTGATATAACTCTGTTTTTTATTGTTTTTATTGTTTGTATTTTGTAGTTTTAGTCCATTCTGATGCTCACAGTACATCACACAGCTGGGAAGCAAATAAAACCGACCGAACTGTATTGTGGAGGGAGTCGTCTGTCTTTCTGTCTGTCTAGCTGAGAAAGGGGGAGAACTCTTAGTGAGGGCAGAACAATTGTCTTAAAATACACTGTCTGTAAAAGGTTTGGCATGTTCTTCCCATGTCAGAGTTGATTTATTGTGGATTTGGGTTTGCTGTGATTGACTCTGAGCTTATAAACCATATAAAGTGTTGATGTGCTGCTCAGCAGTCAGGATTGAATTGAGTAAGTGAACTTGGGTGAGGAGGAGTGATTATATCAGCATGTTATTATAATGAATGAATGAATGTGCTGTTATCAGAACTCTACACTCCAGTCCAGTAGAGGCGCTAATAACCCTAAACTCTAAACATCATTCACCTCCATTCAAACCACAGGGATGTAGCAGCTGATCTGTTTGTACTAAAGTCAATCTTCTGTAAGTAAAATATCCATGTGTTTATTTATTACACCTTCATTATTAACTCCATTCTGATGATTCATTAGAGCTCATAATAAAACAGCGTGAGGATTTGAATCGTTTTCACTCCCTTGTGATTTAAATACACAAACTGTTAGCTGTTAGCATCAAAATGATTCAGCACAGATGAACCGATTCAGCATAATGAATCAATTCAAACTTCTTAATACATTTTTAACAGTTTTGTTTAAACACATCAAGATCGTTTAGCATTGTTTACAGATGATTTTATAGCGAATAATTTAAATAAATGAAGCAGAAATAAAGTTGATGTATCTGTTATTAGATGTTTAATAATGGAATCAGCAGCAGTGAGACACGTCGCTCCTGTAGATCTACAACATGAAGAATTCCAGAAGATCCTAATAAAAGAGGAAGAAGATGAAGATGAAAGTTTCTTCTGTAAGTAAATATGGAGCAATACACCACTTTTACACCGGTGTGAATATGGGATTAGAACCTATACTGTACCGCACTGTAGTACCAAACCCACAATCTTACATTTCCTCCAGTTGTTGAGTTTCTTCTTCACATATTGATGGAATTTCAGGTGAAGGAACCTCAATCCCTGAGGAACACGTCACATCTGAGGAACACCTCACCCCAGTGGATCAACAGTGTGGAGGTTTCCAGATGAAGCCTGTGAAGAAGGAAGAACCTGAAGATACAGATGAACTCAGTAAAGTATTTTTGTGATCTTGAGCTACGTTCCACCACTAATACTACCACCACCCCTTTACTATATTATATATATATATATATATATATATATATATATATATATATATATATATATATAATATTTTATTTCATTTCTACTTTTATGTCCATTTTCCTGTACAGCCCAAGATCAGCTCCACGATCACATCAAGAGCTGCAGTGATCATAAATATGATGCGCTGGTGAAATCTGAGACTGAACATGAGGATCTGACGCCCACCAGAAGCTCCAGTAATCAGCAAACGTCCTCTGATCCTGTCAGCATTAACACGTCTCACCAGGGGAAACAGCAAGAAGGAAACGTCTGCTCACATTGTGGGAAGACCTTCAGGTCCATGAGTGATCTCAAAACACACCAGCGCATTCACACTGGAGAGAAACCGTATGACTGCTCAGATTGTGGAAAGAGTTTTAGGTTCCAGAGTGGTCTCAGAATCCACCAGCGCATTCACACTGGAGAGAAACCGTATCGGTGCTCAGAGTGTGAAAAGAGTTTTAATACACGGAGTGCTTTCAAAATACACCAGCGCATTCACACTAGGGAGAAACCATATCAGTGCTCACAGTGTGGAATGAGTTTTATTCAACAGACTCATCTCAAAAAACACCAGCGCATTCACACTGGAGAGAAACCGTATCGGTGCTCACAGTGTGGGAAGAGTTTTAATCGACAGAGTAGTCTCACAATACACCGGCGCATTCACACTGGAGAGAAACCGTATTATTGCTCACAGTGTGGGAAGACTTTTAATCAACAGAGTAGTCTCACAATACACCAGCGCATTCACACTGGAGAGAAACCGTATCAGTGCGCACAGTGTGGAAAGAGATTTATTCGACAGAGTGGTCTCAAAATACACCAGCGCATTCACACTGGGGAGAAACCATATCAGTGTTCACAGTGTGGGAAGAGTTTTAATCGACAGAGTCATCTAAAAAAACACCAGCGCATTCACACCGGAGAGAAACCTTATTATTGCTCACAGTGTGGGAAATATTTAGCTGATTCATCAACGCTTAAGAAACACAAGTGTCGCATCATATTCTACCAATTAAACTAGCGGTTTAATTATTTATACTTCATTACCAACACAATCATCAGGTTTTGTTATTAACGCAGCAGCAGTTGTAATGTTTAGCTTGTGCTCAAATCTTTTTAATGTCGTCCTCTTCCTCCTGAGGTCCACGGACATCTCCTTAGTTTTGAAGTGATTCTCATTGTGGTGTTGTTCTGGTCCAGATGTGAATGAGCTCTCTGCAGTAAGTAGATCACAGCACCATCCACACCTACCTGCTGTTGATAAACAAACTGCAGAGGGGTCTAGGAAGGTTCTGACCTGGGGCCTCAGATGTAACAGCCCTAGTCTTTCCAGGACCTTCCAGGCCTAGTGGTAATGTTCTGGACTAGTAATCAGAAGGTTGCCAGTTCAAGTCAAGTCAAATTTATTTATATAGCGCTTTTTACAATAGACATTGTCTCAAAGCAACTTTACAAAATCCAGGACCAACAGATACAAAAAACCACTGTTGAGCAAGCAGAGGGCGACTGTGGCAGGAAAAACTTCCTTAAAATTACAGGAAGAAACCTTGAGAGGAATCAGACTCAGCAGGGCCCATCCTTCTCGGGTGGTCTGGAGGAAACTTTAAATGAGTAGGATTTACACAAATCATACAAACACAATTAAAATGAACTAAAAGTTATAACTAGCAAAAATAAATAAACAAATAATAATAAAGTTATTTTTCAATTCAGAATGTAATAAAGTCTAAAGTGAGATCTTGACATTCTTGGTGCTCCAGAACCGTCACATCCGGCAGGAGCAGCGTTGTTGGCACGGCAGTCTCGACTTTAATCCTTAACCTCGGCGGGTAAACAGGTTTCCATCAGAATGCCTTTGGAGTAAAACAACAGAGAATGTAGTTAATAATGTACAATGCTAGTTGAGTAAAACAGTTTTACAGAGAGTTTTAGACTCCGGCAGCCCTAATTATTACAGCATAACTAAAAGGGAGAGCGAGCAGGTAACAAGGTCATGAAGGCTTTCACAGGACATCAGCGCCCATCTCCCCACCGTCATCAAACCTGAGTGATCGGATAAGAGAGGCAGAACTGATCACCACAAGTTTCTATCACCAAGAACCCCCAAGCTCTGCGCCTTTGTACGAGCAGTTCAAGCCCCACCTTTACCAGGTTGCCACTGTTGAGTCCTTGAGCAAGACTCTTAACCCTCAATTGCTTACACCAGGGGTGCCCATACTTTTGTGGCTTGAGATCTACTATTTCAGTCGACAGGTCATCGTGATATACTTTTTAAGGCTGGCCTCATCACTTTTTAAAGATGCTATGTATTTATTCACTCACACACATACAGGTGTGATTTAGAGCAGCAACTGCACCTACTGGCATGTTTTCAAACCCGGAGAAAAGCCACACAGACATGGGAAGTACAGTCCTGCTCACCATTATTGGCACCCCTTAATTTTTTGCATAACCTGTACAATATCTTCAGAAATAAATGGAAATGTACCAAATTTATATTATCAGGATTTTTTAATTGGAGGTCCAAAGTAATATAACGAAGAACATTGTTTTTCAGCTTACATGTTGTCATTTCAAAGAAGAAACAGAAAAAAACAGCATGTGCAGTAATAAAGGCACCCCTCCTTAATATTTGGTTGCACACCCTTTGGCAGTGATGACAGCCTCCAAACGTTTCTTGTAGCCATCTATAAGCTTCTTGCACTTCTCAGCTGGTATTTTCTCCCACTCTTCCTTTGCAGTTTGTTCGAGCTCTTGAATGTTTGCAGGGTTCTTTTTCCCAATGGCAGATTTCAGCTGAGCCCACAGATTTTCAATGGGATTGAGATCAGGACTCATTGCTGGCCATTTTAAAACAGTCCATTTCTTCCTTTTCAACCATTCCTGCGTGCTTTTGGATGTGTGCTTTGGGTCTTTGTCTTGCTGGAGGACCCATGATCTTCGACTCAAACCAAGTTTTCTTACACTGGGTAGGACATTTTGCTCTAAAATCTCTTGGTAATTCTCCGATTTCATGGCCCCCAGTACCAGACGCAGCAAAACAGCCCCACAGCATTATGGATCCTCCACCATGCTTAACTGTAGGTAGGGTGTTCTTTTCCTTATACGCTTCATTGCGCCGTCTGTAAACAAACTGTTGGTGTGCATTGCCAAAAAGCTCTATTTTTGTTTCATCGGTCCACAGAACATTTTCCCAGAAGGATTGTGGTTTGTCCAGGTACTCTTTGGCAAAGTTGAGTCATTCCTTTTTATGTCTTTTCTTCAGCAATGGTTTCTTTCTTGGCCTTCGCCCATAAAGCTCTGCTTGGTTTAGTGTGCGCCGTATGGTACTTGTTGAAACCAAGACCCCAGACTGTTCCAGGTTGGCCTTCAGGTCTTTGGATGTTTGACATGGTGTTTTTTCCACCATTCGCACCAACCTTCGAAGACATCTCTCATCAATTTTCCTCTTCCCTCCACGTCCAGGGAGGTTCTTGACTGTTCCATGCTTGGCAAACTTCTTAATAACATTGCGCACTGTTGAAACAGGGATACCAAGGTCTTTGGAGATGGCCTTATACCCTTTGGAGGTCTTGTGTTTGCTAATAATAGCACTTCTGATGTCCTCAGACAGCTCCTTTGTCTTCACCATTGTGACAAAGGAACAGGGAATAACTTGTGGCTTTTTAAAACACTGAAGTCATCATTCATTGGGTAATTAATGTCACATGGGCACTGACAATTTATCACAGGTGATTCTCATTTGTGATTTAGCACAGGTGAGTCAAAATGTGTTTCCATACTGATTTACTGTAAAGGGTGCCAATACCAGTGCCACAGCAAGCTTTAGGTTTTTCTATTTTTTCTCTCCCATTGTTTTTAGTTTTAAATGTTGTTTATCATTTGCTCTCTTGTATCAAACACAAGTTCTCTATAGAAAAAAGCTGTTACACTTGATTCATTTTTTTCCAGGAGATATTCCACATTATGTACTTAAACTTCATGGGTGCCAATAATGGTGAGCAGGACTGTACATGCACCTGTTCGTTCTAACCCTGTAATACATTGCATTTCTCAAAATGTCCACTAGGTGGAGGCAACAAACCGCAAATTACAGAAACTGGCCAACTTTCATGTTAATCGACTGGTAGATCGAGATCGACGGATTGGGCAGCACTGTTTACTGTCACAGTGGACTGGTAAGACTGTTTACTGTCACAGTGGTAAGCTGCTTTGGATAAAAGCATCTGCTAAGTGCTGCAAATGTAAATGTAGTGATTGTTCTGATATGTTATAAACATGCTATTTATTGTAAATTCACCACTGTATGCTCGGTATTTCATAGATCCCTGAATCAGAGATTCCAATAAAAAACAGTGCTCAGGGGCTCTGATCTGATTATTCTGCTTAATTCCTTTATTCCATAAGAAATAAAAACATCTTATAATAAGAGCATCATACCACTACAAAGGAGCAGAGCTGGGAACTGGGATCTGATCTACAGCAGGTTGAAATGATAAAGGATGCAGATGGGAGAGTGTACTCATTAGGTGGAAAGAGGTTTATGAGGTGATGGAGTTTGGACACGGACACTTTCTAGATTTTTGGTGACTCACCTGCTCATCTCTGTGATTTCAGACCCCTTGGACTACTGTCCACTTTAGAGTTTCAATAAACAGAGCTTACTCAAAACACACCAGCGCATTCACACTGGAGAGGAACCGTATCAGTGTTCACAGTGTGGGAAGAGTTTTACAAAGCAGAGTACTCATATTGTTTAGTATGTCTCATGGTGCCAACATGCTCTTCTTGTACAAACTCCATCTCCAGAAGAGTTGGGACGTTTTGTAAAACACAGTAACACGAAGAATCTGTGGTTTGTTAATTATCTTGAATCTTATAAACTTTAAACTGTTAAGCTGTTAGTACTTGCAGTGTTTTTCTTATATCTTGAAATGTATATCTGTAACGTTTTTAATGATTGTATATTTCCCTTTGTTATTATTTTATTATATCTCCTAAATATGTAACTAAGCTTTGGTAATTCGAAATGTCCATATTTTGTCGTGCCAAAAAAGCTAAGTTTGAGTGTGTGTGTGTGTGTGTGTGTGTGTGTGCAGTGGGGTAACTAGGAGCTCATGGGCCCAGTGCAAAAAAAAGAATTGGACCCCCTCAACAAATGTCATAAATATGTATATGTGTGTGTGTGTGTGTGTGTGTGTGTGTGTTTAGGCATGTCTATAGGCATGTTTTATTCCATATATATTAGTGTTTGCTATATATATTTCCTGTTTGGCTTGCCATAATACAGGGTGGGGCATAAAGATCTCCTACATTTTGAATGAATCTACCAAAAGAACCCAACTATCTAGAAAAAAAATGCTTATATTTCTGAAAAGTACATAAAAAACATTTTTGTTTTAATGGGTTTTAAAAATTATATCAGACAAATGGCGGCCGTTGTTGGCAATACATTGATGGAGTCGTTCCCGGAAGTTCTCCAAGACTCTCCGTGTCATCTCAGGTGGTATTGCGTCGATTTCCTCTCGGATCCTTTCCTTCAAATCCTCAAGAGTTCGAGGACGATGTCGGAAAACCTTTTCCTTTAGGTATCCCCAAAGGAAAAAGTCACAAGGGCTTAAATCTGGTGACCTTGCCGGCCACCCCATGTCTCCCCTTAAAGAGATCAAATGCCCAGGAAACATTTCCCTCAACACTCCAAGCGAACGTCGTGCTGTGTGAGCTGTGGCCCCATCCTGCTGAAACCATACATGTTCTGTATCCAAGTCATCCATGAAAATGGTAGAGCCTAGCCTACCGAATGAAACCTGTCCCGCCTCTCTACTGCCACTACAGCCCATACGGTGCCCACTCCAAATGTGGGAGATCTTTATGCCCCACCCTGTACATGCATAATACCTGCAGTCCCAGCCCCTGTGCACCTGTCCCTCTTGCCCCACCTGTAGTTACGCCTGTGTGTGTGTGTGTGTGTGTGTGTGTGTGTTGTGTGTGTGTGTGTGTGTGTGTGTGTGTGTGTGTGTGTGTGTGTGTGTGTGTGTGTGTGTGTGTGTGTTCTGCAGTCCACTAGAGGCGCTATAATAAACCTGAACGTTGTTGATCAACCAGCTTAATTCACGGAAGAAGAAGAAGGAGCTGCAGCAGCTGATTCGTTTCTACTGAAGTGAATAACATGTAAGTAAATTATTAATTCATTTATTTATTGCACTTTAATTCTTAATTACATTCTAATTAATGATGAAACTGGAGTTCATGCTAAAACATTGATGTGGAGGATCTGAGGAGCTTTAACTGCTTTATCATGTAAACACACTTCTGGCTGCTCCACTGTTAGCGTCTAACATGATTCAGTACTGTGGAACCGATTCAGCAAATAGAATCGATTCAAAGTTTCATTATAACAGGGCTCTCAAGTCTCACTCTGCGCTCATACAGCTGTCTTCAATTAGCGATTTATCGGCCAATCAGAAAAAATAGAATTTCTTGTTGCTGGGTGAGTCTGTGCACATAGTTGTAGACGAGCTGGAGGTGGAAAAGAACCGTCAGGATCATCAGGTAATATCTTCATTTATTTTAATCTTTCATTAGTTACTATAGTTTTCCTACTCTTTGTATAAGACCTATACTCAGCACACACCCACTGGCATGAGCAACTTAATAACTGCAAAAACATAAAATAAAAATATATAGGAGTGTAATTAGGCAAAGGTGACTGGTGTGAGCAGATTTCCGAGGCTGTCTACGATTGCCAAACTGGTATTAGTTCTGCCACACTCAAATGCAGATGCAGAGAGAGTTTTCTCCATGGTGGGGCTTAATAAAACCAAAACCAGGAACGCGTTGGCTCTGGATGGAACTCTGTCATCCATCATGACCGTGAACATGGCTGACATTGAACCACATTGCTTTAAATGTATATCCAATAATACCCAATATCGGTCATCAAGGCATCAAAATCTGCCACAAACACTTACAACACACATCATCACTCATAAACACAAACACACACAGAGGGTCAGAATAACCACCATTGTTCAAGGGCCCGTTTGTTTTTCTTTATTTAATTTGTCCGATTTTTTGTTTGATTAGAAAGGCATAGCTAAAACAATTTATTTAATATTACAGAATTTAGTGTAAAGTGAAGAGACAATGACCACTGCTGTTCAAGGGGCCCATTTGAGGCAAATTGTGTTTATGCTGATGGGACACTGGCAGGGGCCGCACATCTGCAAACACCCCCCCCCCCCCCCCCTTCCGGAAAGGGACATCGACAGAACCTGTGACCCCCCCCCTCTCCCCCCACCATCTCACTCCAAGCAAACTTGAAAACTTAAGAGCCCTGATTATAAAATGTAAGTTTTATAGAAACACATCCTGATCGATTAACTTTGTTTACAGATAAATTTTTTATGGTTGTTATGCAGTATATATAAAAACAAATTATTTTAGAGTTGTTTACAGGTTACATATATATATATATATATATATATATATATATATATATATATATATATATATATATATATATATATATATACAGTGTATCACAAAAGTGAGTACACCCCTCACATTTCTGCAAATATTTCATTATATCTTTTCATGGGACGACACTATAGACATGAAACTTGGATATAACTTAGAGTAGTCAGTGTACAGCTTGTATAGCAGTGTAGATTTACTGTCTTCTGAAAATAACTCAACACACAGCCATTAATGTCTAAATAGCTGGCAACATAAGTGAGTACACCCCACAGTGAACATGTCCAAATTGTGCCCAAATGTGTCGTTGTCCCTCCCTGGTGTCATGTGTCAAGGTCCCAGGTGTAAATGGGGAGCAGGGCTGTTAAATTTGGTGTTTTGGGTACAATTCTCTCATACTGGCCACTGGATATTCAACATGGCACCTCATGGCAAAGAACTCTCTGAGGATGTGAGAAATAGAATTGTTGCTCTCCACAAAGATGGCCTGGGCTATAAGAAGATTGCTAACACCCTGAAACTGAGCTACAGCATGGTGGCCAAGGTCATACAGCGGTTTTCCAGGACAGGTTCCACTCGGAACAGGCTTCGCCAGGGTCGACCAAAGAAGTTGAGTCCACGTGTTCAGCGTCATATCCAGAGGTTGGCTTTAAAAAATAGACACATGAGTGCTGCCAGCATTGCTGCAGAGGTTGAAGGCGTGGGAGGTCAGCCTGTCAGTGCTCAGACCATACGCCGCACACTGCATCAACTCGGTCTGCATGGTCGTCATCCCAGAAGGAAGCTGACACACACGAGAGACCGCAAACAGTTTGATGAAGACAAGCAGTCCAAGAACATGGATTACTGGAATGCCCTGTGGTCTGACGAGACCAAGATAAACTTGTTTGGCTCAGATGGTGTCCAGCATGTGTGGCGGCGCCCTGGTGAGAAGTACCAAGACAACTGTATCTTGCCTACAGTCAAGCATGGTGGTGGTAGCATCATGGTCTTGGGCTGCATGAGTGTTGCTGGCACTGGGGAGCTGCAGTTCATTGAGGGAAACATGAATTCCAACATGTACTGTGACATTCTGAAACAGAGCATGATCCCCTCCCTTCGAAAACTGGGCCTCATGGCAGTTTTCCAACAGGATAACGACCCCAAACACAACCTCCAAGATGACAACTGCCTTGCTGAGGAAGCTGAAGGTAAAGGTGATGGACTAAACCCAATTGAGCACCTGTGGCGCATCCTCAAGTGGAAGGTGGAGGAGTTCAAGGTGTCTAACATCCACCAGCTCTGTGATATCATCATGGAGGAGTGGAAGAGGATTCCAGTAGCAACCTGTGCAGCTCTGGTGAATTCCATGCCCAGGAGGGTTAAGGCAGTGCTGGATAATAATGGTGGTCACACAAAATATTGACACTTTGAGCACAATTTGGACATGTTCACTGTGGGGTGTACTCACTTACGTTGCCAGCCATTTAGACATTAATGGCTGTGTGTTGAGTTATTTTCAGAAGACAGTAAATCTACACTGCTATACAAGTTGTACACTGACTACTCTAAGTTATATCCAAGTTTCATGTCTATAGTGTTGTCCCATGAAAAGATATATTGAAATATTTGCAGAAATGTGAGGGGTGTACTCACTTTTGTGATACACTGTATATATATATTAGGGCTGTCGAAGTTAACGCGATAATAACGCATTAACGCAATCTCAATTTAACGCGACTAAAAAAATTAGTGCCGTTAACGCAAATTCTATTTCATGTTGAGACTTGACTGGTAGAACCAACGTTTTAATGTCGGACTTGCCACCGTTTTTCATTTGCGGTTTGTTAACATAATGTAACCAAGCGTCGTAGTGATGTACTTGCTTAATAAAGAAATAAATACACGCTATATTCACAAGTTGTCGGGAGCAGAACACTTTTATTAACTTATTCTGTTACGTTACCAAATACCGGAAAGCTGAGTCAAGCACGTTAGTCCATGAACTATGGAAGCCCCAAAGGGTGAAAACACACTCACTTCGTGTAGAAACGTCCATCAAACCATTGTCACGATACAACCACAGAAAAGTCTGTTACAATAACTACGCCTTATCCCACCTAAAGCACCGCTGATCTACAATGTTTGCTGATGGAGAAATTCTAACCTACAATCTGACATTTACTGCCTAGTATGTAAGTGAATAAAACTCCCTTACAGTTTTCTCTTGTCCCAGCAGTTTTTAACATAAGTACATTAAGCATAAAATGTGTTCACCATTTTAATTGTAACATTTCACTTAAAAATCCTTGTTTTCTATAACATTTACACAAATTTTTTTAATGCGATTAATCGCGATTAACTACATGAAATTCTGAGATTAATCGCGATTAAAAATTTTAATCGTTTGACAGCCCTAATATATATATATCTATACAGGGGTTGGACAAAATAACTGAAACACCTGGTTTTAGACCACAATAATTTATTAGTATGGTGTAGGGCCTCCTTTTGCGGCCAATACAGCATCAATTCGTCTTGGAAATGACATATACAAGTCCTGCACAGTGGTCAGAGGGATTTTAAGTCATTCTTCTTGCAGGATAGTGGCCAGGTCACTACGTGATGCTGGTGGAGGAAAACGTTTCCTGACTCGCTTCTCCAAAACACCCCAAAGTGGCTCAATAATATTTAGATCTGGTGACTGTGCAGGCCATGGGAGATGTTCAACTTCACTTTCATGTTCATCAAACCAATCTTTCACCAGTCTTGCTGTGTGTATTGGTGCATTGTCATCCTGATACACGGCACCGCCATTGGATGCACATGGTCCTCCAGAATGGTTCGGTAGTCCTTGGCAGTGACGCGCCCATCTAGCACAAGTATTGGGCCAAGGGAATGCCATGATATGGCAGCCCAAACCATCACTGATCCACCCCCATGCTTCACTCTGGGCATGCAACAGTCTGGGTGGTACGCTTCTTTGGGGCTTCTCCACACCGTAACTCTCCTGGATGTGGGGAAAACAGTAAAGGTGGACTCATCAGAGAACAATACATGTTTCACATTGTCCACAGCCCAAGATTTGCGCTCCTTGCACCATTGAAACCGACGTTTGGCTTTGGCACGAGTGACCAAAGGTTTGGCTATAGCAGCCCGGCCGTGTATATTGACCCTGTGGAGCTCCCGACGGACAGTTCTGGTGGAAACAGGAGAGTTGAGGTGCACATTTAATTCTGCTGTGGTTTTTTGGATACAATCCGGGTTAGCACCCGAACATCCCTTTCAGACAGCTTCCTCTTGCGTCCACAGTTAATCCTGTTGGATGTGGTTTGTTCTTCTTGGTGGTATGCTGACATTACCCTGGATACCGTGGCTCTTGATACATCACAAAGACTTGCTGTCTTGGTCACAGATGCGCCAGCAAGACGTGCACCAACAATTTGTCCTCTTTTGAACTCTTGTATGTCACCCATAATGTTGTGTGCATTGCAATATTTTGAGCAAAACTGTGCTCTTACCCTGCTAATTGAACCTTCACACTCTGCTCTTACTGGTGCAATGTGCAATTAATGAAGATTGGCCACCAGACTGGTCCAATTTAGCCATGAAACCTACCACACTAAAATGACAGGTGTTTCAGTTATTTTGTCCAACCCCTGTATATGTTCCTTTAGCTTTGATTAAATCCAGCTTAGTTCAACACCCATTCTCCACTAGTCTTAATCCTTTATAACTCTGGAGACAGAGTCTGGGGTTCTTCTGAGGGAACTCTGCCTGGTTCTCCTTAACACTTCACAGATCAAATGTGACCAGACATCCAGGAGACCAACACATAAAGCTTTGTTCATCCATTTAGCTACAGACTCATTCCACCAAGTTCTGAGGAGTTCTATCGGAGGTTTTTCTACTAGATGCTCCTCAGTTCCTCAATAAACAATTCAGAACAGTATAAAAAAGAATCATCTTTCATTTCCCTGTAAGAAGAAATAAACACATCAATCTGTCTATCTGTTATTAGATCTTTAATAATGGAATCAGCAGAAGAGGGACACGACACCCCCATGGATCTACAACATGAAGAATTCCAGAAGATTCTAATAAAAGAGGAAGAAGTTGAAGATGAAAGTTTCTTCTGTAAGTAAATATGGAGCAATACACCACTTTTACACCGGTGTTGTACAGTATAATATGGTTAGTACTGAGAACACATCAGTGGACATAATAAGATAAATGTAGATAAGGGATTAGAACCTGTACTGTACCGTACTGTTAGTCTAGAAGTGTTTAATCTATCTAGGATTTGTTTGTGATTGGCAAACCAAACCCACAATCTTACATTTCCTCCAGTTTTTGAGTTTCTTCTTCACATATTGATGGAATTTCAGGTGAAGGAACCTTAATCCCTGAGGAACACGTCCCATCTGAGGAACACCTCACCCCAGTGGATCAACAGTGTGGAGGTTTCCAGATGAAGCCTGTGAAGAAGGAAGAACCTGAAGGTACAGATGAACTCAGTAAGTCACTAGTCCTGCTACTATTGCTTCATCACTACTATCACTTCTACTACCACCACTAGTAATAGCAATACCACCACCAGTACCACTATCACTACAGTGGGGAAGTAGGGGTTCTCAGCTCCCTCATGCTGCTTGTGAAAGGTGAGTGACTGAGGTGTCTACAGAGAAAGGAATCCTGGGGTTTGAGGTGTGTGGTGGCTGCAGCTGCCACGTCCCCAACACAGCACTTTGGCCCAGATTTTGCATAGACGGGGCTCTAGGTTGTACCTCTTATGAAGCAAGATGGACCACTTAGGACTGGGCGGTATATCGCAAATATCAATATATTCGATATATCGAGTATGTCTAGGATACTCGGGTTACCGTTTGAGAACGTTTAAAACAGCACAAAAGCGCTGTTCAATATGCGCAGACTGAATCACTGTCCGAAACGACTCTTTTCAAACGAATGATTCATTGGAATTGAATCAGGGAGCTGTGCTCTTATCTGTGGTAAAGATTCATTCGTTTTGCTCACACAATTGAATCGGTTCATTTGTGGTTCAAGCCTTAAAAACAGCTGTATAAACCAGAGCTTCCGAATTTCAATCTCTCTCTTGATTGGTTGTAGAGGTATAAGTGACAGCTTAGTGAACGAATGACCAGTTTCAGCTTTTTACCGGGAAAGAATAGAGAGAAAATTAACGATCTAAGACGGTTTTTTGTTAGTTTGGTGGACAGACACACCTGGAAATGGGTTTCTATATTCTGGAAATATTCTGGAAACATATACGGTGGCCTTCAGGAGGAAAAACTAGGTGATTTTATCCCTAATGGAACAACACACGAATGTAGATTTGATTCTCAGTTTGAAGAAGAGAAGCTCAGGTAAGCAGCGGCGCTGTGTGGTTGATCTGGCTCGCGGTGCTGCTGTTTACCGTGCGGTGGCCTGCCATTGTACTTTACGTTCATATCGTATCGCATCGTATATCACCACTACTCAAAAGCATATCGAGATATGAGTTTTTTAGTCATATCGCCCAGCCCTAGGACCACTTGTATGACCCTTGTATGATCCGCCCCCTAAATTTATTCATATGGAATCCATGCTTTAAAAACTACAGTCTAACAATCTTCTCAGCATCAAGACCTTTGGTGTTTGGATCCAGTTTGGCTCAACTGTGACATTTACAAACAACGTTTATTATTTATAATGTTACAAATATTTTATTATTATTATTTTCTGCTTCAGAAATGATGAATGATTCCTCCTGCTTCTTGTGTCCACTTTCCTGTACAGCCCAAAATCAGCTCCACAATCACATCAAGAGCTGCAGTGATGATAAATATGATGATGCGCTGGTGAAATCTGAGACTGAACATGAGGATCTGACGCCCACCAGAAGCTCCAGTAATCAACAAACGTCCTCTGATCCTGTCAGCATTAACACGTCTCACCAGGGGAAACAGCAAGAAGGAAATGTCTGCTCACATTGTGGGAAGAGCTTCAGGTCCACGAGTGATCTCAAAACACACCAGCGCATTCACACTGGAGAGAAACCCTATCAGTGCTCACAGTGTGGGAAGAGTTTTACTAAACAGAGTCATCTTAAACAACACCAGCACATTCACATCAGAGAGAAAGCATATCAGTGCTTGCAGTGTGGACAGAGTTTTACCAAACAGAGTAGTCTCACAACCCACCAGCGCATTCACACTGGAGAGAAACCGTATCAGTGCTCTCAGTGTGGGAAGAGTTTCAATCAACAGAGTGCTCTCAAAATCCACCAGCGCATTCACACTGGAGAGAAACCGCATCAGTGCTCTCAGTGTGGGAAGAGTTTCAATCAACATAGTGCTCTCAAAACACACCAGCGCATTCACACTGGAGAGAAACCGTATATGTGCTCTCAGTGTGGAAAGAGTTTTATTACACAGAGTAATCTCAAGATACACCAGCGCGTTCATACTAGAGAGAAGCCGTATCGGTGTTCACAGTGTGGAAAGACTTTTACTCATCAGAGTAATTTTAAAGTGCACCAGCGCATTCACACCGGAGAGAAACCGTATTAGTGCTGACAGTGTGGGAATTTTCAGTCGGCAGGGTGATCTCAGAATACACCAGCGCATTCACACCAGAGAAAATGTGTGGAAAGTGTTTTAATCAACAAAGTAACCCCAAAAGACAACAGTGCATTCACACTGGAGAGAAACCGTATCAGTGCTCACAGTGTGGGAAATACTTAACTTATGCACCAACCTTTAAGAAACACAAGTGTGAGGGATCAAATTCTACCAAATACGGTTTATATTTTTTAATAACGTAGCAGCAATTGTAGTGATGTTTAGCATGTGCACAGTTGGGTGACAGTGGCCTCCCAGTTTGTTTACTGACTAATAAAGTCCTCTGTTTGTACGTGTGTGTGTTTATGCAAGTAAGTACTGAAAAACTGGGACAATGGTGTTTTTACCCCTGTGTACCATCAGCGTTCCTATTAATGAGACTTTTTAAAGCTTTGGGAACTGAGGACACTTAATTGTTGCAGTTTTACGAGTGGACTTTAGCTGCTCGACAGTCTGATTCTCATCTTCATGATGTGCCATACATTTTCAATATGAGACACATCTGGGCTGCAGGCAGGCCAGTCAAGCACACACTGTCTGTTCACAAAGCCTTTCTGTAGCATGTACAGACTGTGTTAAGTGACGATGGTTTTCTGAAGTACTCCCGAGCCCATGTGGTTATATTTATCACAGTATCATGTCGGTTGAAAGAGTATTTTGAGCAGCTGATGAAGGAAGGAAATGAGAATGAGAAGGTTGGATGATGTAGAGATAGTGAACCAGATAGTAGTAAATCGAATTATCAAGGAGGAAGTGAGGACCGCCCATAAAGAGAATGAAGAGTGGAAAGGCAGTTGGAGTTTTTAATGAGATTGTTTAGCAAAATCTCAGGAGGAGGAGTTTTAATCAACAGAATGTTCTCAAAATACACCAGCGCATTCACACTGGAGAAAAACCTGCATTACCGCTCACAGGGTGGGAAGAGTTTTCTTCAACAGAGTAGTCTCGTAAACCACAAGTGCATTCACACTGGAGAGAAACCGTATCAGTGCTCTCAATGTGGGAAGAGTTTATTCAACAGAATGTTCTTAAAAATCACCAGCGCATTCACACTGGAGAGAAACCGTATCAGTGCTCACAGTGTGGGAAGAGTTTTATTCAACAGAGTAGTCTCGAAAACCACCAGCGCATTCACACTGGAGAGAAACCGTATCAGCGCTCTGTGTGGGAAGAGTTTTAATCAACAGTCATCTTAAACAACACCAGCACATTCACACTGGAGAGAATATCAGTGTGCACATTATGGGAAATATTTAGCTTATTTATTAACCCTTAATAAACCCTTAAGTGTCACATCAAATTGTACCAAATAAACTAACGGTTTAATTTCTGTTATTAATGTAACAGCAATTGTAATGTTTAGCATGTGCTCAGATCTTGTTTTCATTTTAAATGTAATTTTAGTATTTATTGACTGTTTATGTTTACAGTGAATTAATGTTATTGTAATGGTGAAACATCAACATGACATTTTTAGTTTATTGTATTTGATCTAAATTTGGCCAAGATGAAATAAAATAGTTTAGATTGTTTTCATTACAAGTCACTTTAAGTAATTGTTAAAAGATTCCTGATTGTAAGAAGTGCTGATTTATTAGAAAACTACCATTTAGATTTAATAGTAATTTTAAATGAAGAGAATGAGGAGGGGAGGTGTGAGATATAGGGGAGGGGTGATCATCGTTGGCGAGTTGGGTGGTTGGTAGAGCAATGTCCACACACAATTTTATGTAGTCCGTTACACATCAATGTCCTTATGTTTTGCTTGAATAGAACTAAAAGAAGAAGTAAAATCTTGAGTAACATCTGTGTCAATATGTGAAAAACCAGTTTCATAAGTGGGTCAGAAGTTATGACAAAGCTCACTAGGGCACTGTTTCCCAACCTTTTTGAGCGACTGCACATGTCTCACATTAGAAAAATCACGAGGCACAGCACCAAACAAAAATGTCACAAAAAGTATATTTATTGAAATATAATGAAAATCTAGTCTCAATTTACTTACTTATATATTTATATCAACATATGTAGTCATATATTCATATCAACAAATATTTATCCATCGCTATTACCAGCGGCGTTGTCTCACTCGCAGCATGACTATGTACTTTCCTATTTCTTCTTCGTATTTCTTAGACTCTAAGCGAGCGGCGTGTAGTGACAGGCAGAACAATTACATTCTCTTCCACTAGAGAGCAGTACAACTTCTTGCTCCAATAAAGTGGGTTGCCAACCGCCAGTAAAACAGAAGAAGATGAAGAGGAAATTACGAAAGTACATAGTCATGCGAGTGAGACGCCGCCGCAGGTAATAAGCCTTAGAGTACCAATCAGGTGAAATTAGATAATCTTCCATGGCACACTTATGTGCTGCTACACAGTGGTTGGGAAATGCTGCACTGGGGCAACAAAACTAAAGTTTGTTTTCATACATCTGCTTTATATCAACAAAACTAATCTCCAGATTAATAAAATAAAAAGACCTGAACTATAAAGCTAATGGTGCTAAAATGATCTAATCCCAAATCATGTCTATAAATCCACACCTACACATATTTCCAGACTTTCACTATCACATGTGGTTCCTTCTTAACTTTCTCACCTTTCATTACATTATATTAAATCTTCCATCTGAGAAATAGTATCGACTAGACTACAGAGGTACAAGATCTGAGAAAGAGATCAATATTTATGGATCCTCTTGAGTTGTTCATTTATTTCAGCTTGTGGAACATCACCCCATCTGATTGTTCTCTCCATTTCAGTGTGATGTTCTGTTTCATTCCGTGTTCCTGAAGTTTTTGCTGGATCTGAAAAACAGACAGTTTTACTAGGATGAGTGATGAGTTTAAAAATACTTAGAGAAACTGAATCCAGCAGAACCGTTCCTAAAATTAAACCCACCATCTTTAAGATTGCATCCATTAATGCGGGATTGTTCGCATCCTGATCCCACTGAACCTTTATCCTGATGATCTGCTGCTGTTTAGTCACGTCTGCATGTAAAAACACAAAATATTATTATTATTACATTCTGAAAGCATTTTAAAGTGTAAATAATATAAGATGAAATATATTAAATATATGAACCTCTGTGACAGAAGTAAGGCAAAATATTTGAACATAGTCCATCAGGGGCCTGGTAATTAGTTATTAAACCACAATTCTCATCCATTGAGAAACTATCAGGTTGTCCAGCCAGCCATGGAAGGTTGGTCATGTCAGTCTGGTCCACCCACTTCCAGGGATCTCTGAACAGGCCGATCCAGGTCTCACCATTGATCTTTCCCGTCACATCAGATTGTTCAGTTAAATTTCTCACACTGGCCAGGTCTGTGTGATTCTGCCTGCAGAAGGTTTGAGCATTGATCCATAATTTTACAGTAGCGTAGAAGATGTACCGGTCAGTGCCGGTTTGACTGTCTGGAAAAAATATGTAGACATGGTCAAAATAGAGAAACAGAGATATATTACTGCTTACAGAACCTAAACTGTTGGTCTGTTGTACTGACCAAGACACTGTTCAAGGACAATAACAACAATGATGATACTTTTTAAATTCATTTCAACAGAATTAGATGCTAACACATCGTCGCTGTCCGATGAAAAACACGTATCTCCAAAAACCCAACTTTTCAGGAAAAGGAACAACTTTTTCCCCTGACAGTAACGGTGCAAACAAACCACAGATGGCACAATTTAGCTACAATACTGTATATTTACCACTGCACATAACTCACATATCTAAGGAGAAAGATATTTCCAGTCTGAAAAAGACTGAATTCAATAAAGTGAACTAGTTAGTTTTTGGTAAGTTAGCTGCCTAAAGTTAGCTGCCTGAAGTTAGCTGGCTAGTCAATATACAAGCTCATTTTTTTATGCATTTTCCTCCCAATTTAGCACATCCAATTTGTCTTCCGCTGCTGACAGACTGCCCACACCTTCTTTACACTTGTACAGCCCTCCTCTTCTTGTAGGGTCCTTATACAGCGTATGAAGACCCACCCACCCACCCACCCACCCACATAAAGTCCAGTCCCCACCCTGCAGATACAGTGGTCAATTAGTATGTGCTGCATTCACTGCCAATTATGCCCACCAGATGGCACCCAGCCAACCGGTGGCAACACCGAGCCTTGAACCCAGGAGTTCAGAAACTCTGTGCTGGTGCATCAGCGGAATATCCTGCTGCGCAACCTGGACGCAGATACGCAATTAAGATACAATACGTTACATTTACTAATGCACATAACTCTTCTAAGGAGAAAGAGATTTCTAGTATGAAAAAGTCCTGGCTGTCTGTTTAGTATGCAAGTTCATCTTAAAGTAAACATGTAATCAGAACCACCCAGATGAATGCGAGCTCACACACGATCGTGACAGATAAAAGCATATTTTAGGAACCAAAGTGCTTATTTTAAACAGAAGCAGAAGTTTTGTTTTAACCTTGAAGGCTCGAACTACCTGGATGCAGCAAACAAGTTTCACCTCTTTCAACTCAACTCAAACGTAGCTTTATTGGCAAGACAAAATATGAGCATTTGTATCGCCAAAGCTTAGTTGCATATTTAGGAAATACAAATACAAAATAAAGTAAAATAAAAAAAAAAAAAACAAGGAGGAGGAGGAGATATGTGTTTTGATGGACAGGTCTAGCAGCCAATGGAGATACTTTTTAAAGAGAATGTGTAATTTTTCATCTTTTTGTTGGTCATTTTGATATTCGCTGCTATGGACAACAGGTATTTATACCCACAATCAACACATGTAAAAGTGGAGATATGTGTTTTTCGTCGGACAGCGACGATATACTACAAGTAGATTCATTTTGGGCAAATAGGTCATGAAATGACCTGTAACAATGCTGAAGCTACTAAGCAGATTACTGATGCTTTTTAAGGCAATGGGTTGATTTGGCAAATCAGTCCAGACACCAAGAAATTCTGGGTTTAACATATTAAATATGCAGATTGTTCAGAAAATTCAGTTTGGTAAAGAAGGGTTATAACAAGGTCCCCAACCTTTTTTGCACCATGGAGTGGTTTCATCTAAGATATAATAGAATAACTATGAAATGAATCCTAGTGCTGAAATGAGACACTGCTCCCACCTAGTGGTGATTGGAGACAAAAACACTTGATACAAACAGATACAAAAACCCCTCTTGAGCAAGCCTAGGGCGACTGTGGCAAGGAAAAACTCCCTGAAAATTACAGGAAGAAACCTTGACAGGAACCAGACTCAGCAGGGCCCATCCTTCTCGGCTTTAAACACAATGCTGCAAGCAAGTGCATCAGTGGCAACTTAGTGGTAGAGGAGCTTGAACCAGCCATCGAATTACATATACACACATATACAATTCTAGAAGTTTAGCGTTAAAGGCCTTGAGGGCCCAGCATTGGCAACCAAGGACCTTCCAATTACTAGTTTAGTACATAAACCTAACTACCAGTGCTCTTTTATTTGTAGAATTCAATTTACACCGACCAGGTATAACATTATGACCACTGACAGGTGAAGTGAATAACACAGAGGATAAAATGTTCACTTGCTACCTAATAAACTAACAGGTGCCGTGATGAAGTGATGAACAAAGTTGATGTTAGAAGCAGGAAAAATGGGTGAGCATGAGGATCTGAGCCAGAGGGCCAAATTTTGATGGCTAGACGACTGGGTCAGAGCATCTCCAAAACTGCAGCCACCCGAAGTGGTCCAAATAAGGAACAGTGGTAAAGCAGTCAAGGCTCATTGATGCATGTGGGGAACGAAGGCTGGCCCGTGTGGCTCGATCCAACATACGAGCTACTGATAGAAAGTGTCTGAATACACAGAGCATCACAGTTTGCTGCGTATGGGGTTGCAAAAGGGAGGCCAACACAATATGAGGAAGGTGGTCATAATGTTATGTCTCACCGGTGTACATAGATATGTGACCATTCATTTTTCTTTAAACAACACATCAAAGTAAAGAAAATATTACTCACCATCATAGCAGATGAACGCTCGTTTCAAAGTACATTTTATATTATACCACAACCCTGAATATATCCAAACACAGTGTTGATTTCCGGCTGTGTTGTTGGGCCTTGTTGGACCCCAATTGTTGAAACTTCCCAGCGACTCATTTCCATTGGACCACTGGAAGCGATAAGGCTTAAGGTACATTCCAATCCATGACGGTAAGGTATAACTGCTCTGTGGTTCACGTTGAAGTCGGGCCAGGTTGGCAGCACTGTCGATAGCCAGGTCATCGTGGTTCGCTTGGCAGTAAACTCGGGCATCACTCCATGATTTTTCAGGCTGAATATGATAGTACTTACGAGGGACAGATGAGACGACCAGAACCAATCCTGTGGACCATACAAAACAGTTTACACTCTAGTGATCTATGACAGAAATGTTCTGGTTGGGTTTTTGCAGGAGGAGAGTGCTGCAGAGATGGGTGTCTATCCAGCAGGTTCCACAATCTCTGCACAGGGCTTTTCTGATCTTTCCTACTTCCCTGACCAAACAACTCTAGGATGTGTGTGCCGTCCCTCGACCAGCCGCCTCGGGCTGTTAACCAGGGCCCCTACACAGTGTTTGAAGACCCCATCCACTTAATAGCTGAAAGGCGCCCAACCGACAGGTAGCAGAGCTGAGATTAAAAGGTTCCACAATGAGCGGGTGAGTCGGTAACAGGTGAGGGAATCCTGATTGGCTATAAAAGGATGATCCACCCACCAAAGAATCAAGCAATGATGGCTCGTGACTCCCTATTCAGAGTCGTGCTGGGTGCAAATTTGTACCTCCAGTTACAAAACCCGGAGACACAGCACCGGGAGACACAACTCCACACCTGGGAATGGAACCCAGGACCTTCTCGGTGTGAGGTTTATAATTTATTCATTCATTTATTTATTAACCATCCATCTGTAGCTCATCACCAATAATAAGTCAACATCTAAACATTACACTTTTAACCATGTACTGATGTACACCGATCAGGATTAACATTATGACCACCTTCCTAATATTGAGATCTGAAAAATTTGGAGGCAACACCTCAGACTGGTTGTTGTGCTCCTCAAACCGTTCCTGAAGCATTTTTATATTGCTGAAAAAAGGCCAGAGCCATCAGGGAAGCGTCTCCATGAGAGGGTGAACATGGTCTGCAACAATGCTTAGGTAGGAACTTAGTGGAGTAACATCCACATGGATGGCAGGACCTGAGGTTTCCCAGCAGAACATCGCCCAAAGCATCACACCGCCTCCGCCGGCTCGCCTTCTTCCCATAGTGCATCCTGGTGCTGTGTGTTCCCCAGGTAAGTGACGCACACGCACCCAGCTGTGATTCATCAGACTGGGCCACCTTCTTCCATTGCTTTGTGCCCATTGTTGGGGCTTTCAGCAGTGGACAGGGGTCAGCATGGGCACCCTGACTGGTCTGCAGCTCTGCAGCTCCATACACAACAAACTGTGCTGCTCTGTGTATTCTGACACCTTTCTATCAGAACCAGCATGAACTTCTTCAGCAGTTTGATCTACAGGAGATCGTCTGTTGGATCGGACTAGACGTGCATCAACGAGCCTTGGCCGCCCATGACCCTGTCACCGGTTTACCACTGTTCCTTCCTTGGATCACTCTTGATAGATACTGACCACTGCAGGACACACCCCACAAGAGCTGCAGTTTTGGAGATGCTCTGACCCAGTCATCTTGCCATCACAATTTGGCTCAGATCCTCATGCTCATCCATTTTTCCTGCTTCTAACATCAACTTTGATGATAAAATGTTCACCTGCTGCCTAATATACCCCCCCCCCCCCCCCCCCGCTAACAGGTGCCGTGATGAAGAGATAATCAGTGTTATTCACTTCATTGGTCAGTGCTCAGAATGTTATGCCTGGTGTTTGTTACACTTGAGGGATTCACCCCTCACCTACTCCCTTTTCCAGTCTCCTACATACCCCTAAATCCTGTCTCCTAACACCTTTTGGATATTGAAATGAACTCTCCTGGTTGATATCCTGTATTATCCCCACTCCATGTCTCCTACACACACCTAATCATGTCTTCTTACACCTTTTGTCATCTTTGTCCCATTGCCATTTCCTTCCTCCTTTAACCTCCTCCTCTTTTTCTTAATACCTCCCCTCATTTCTAGTGTAGACAAAGTGTCCTGAAAAATATGTCTAGTTAGATTCTGTTGGTCTTCCAAGCTGCGCCCATACGTCTGTAGACCCGGTCCACCCTGAAGACCCGGTCTCCTGACTCCTGTATGCTGAATTTCTAACACACTGCAGACAAAACCAGGTGTTTTTAAATCAGGTGTGGAAAAGTGTGGCACTTACCTGTGAGGAACAGGAGAACCATCAGTATCTGCTTCATCACTGATGTGTTACTAGATCCCAGTACTCCCAGCAGTTCCACCTGAAATAAAGTGGAATTTAGCAGCTACATGAATAATCCCAGATGGAACTAAATATAAACAAATAGATACCAAACAATCCATTTTTAGGAACCTAATAAAAGTAGAACCACTGATTGGTTGGAGAAAAGCTTTAATCCTACAGTGAATAATGTATTAACAAAGTTAACATGGTCCTGTATATCTCCTTAAGTACATTGGTAAATCAATCACACATATTGACTTCATCTCATCCTATTACATATCTAACACTGTAAATACGCATTTCTTTTTTGTACTTACTTGAAGTTTTGAGTTTCCTCTTATGATTTCTCATGTACACTCGACACCTTTCTCAATCACAGGAGTGAATGTTTTCTAAAACCCTCAGTCTATTTGGTGAATATAGATTTGAATTTTGATTTTCATAATGTCACCATCAAATTTGAATCCTGATTTACATGAGTCACTGTTCAGTCTGTGGATGTGGTGACGCAGATGGGCTGACGTGGTGAATGTATGTGTACTTGTGTACAAGTTTCTTACATTGACTTTCACTTTCATCTGATGTCAGGCAGGATGCACCTGAGATATTTCATCTTTTATCTGCTCAACTTCATTTCATTTATTAATAAACATCCATTCCTGCATTTCAGGCCTGCAACACATTCCAAAACCTGACCATTCCAGACCCTGGCACTGACACACCCACATACCATGACAGACCCTGGCACTGACACACCCCCATACCATGACAGTCCCTGGTACTGACACACCCCCATACCATGATACACCCTGGCACTGACACACCCCCATACCATGACAGTCCCTAACTGTTGGACTTGTCACTGATAACAGTCTGGATCCTTTTCGTCTTTGGTCCGGAGCACACGGCATCCAGTTTTTTTTCCCAAAAAATAGCTGGAATGCTGATTCATCTGACCACAATACACGTTTCCACTGTGTGATGGTCCATCCTAGATGCCTCAGAGACCAGAGAAGTTGACGCCGCTTCTTGACATGGTTAACATAAGGCTTCTTTTTTACACAGTGAAGTTTAAAGTATCATTAGTGCAGTAACTCTGTATTGTAGAGCTTGATAAAGGTTTGATAAACTAATCCCTCACACATGTGGTTATATCAGCTAGTGTTGATCAAAACAAAAACCTCAATGATATAATGAGTTCACATGTTCCAGTGTTTTACGTTCCACCACAATCTTCAGCACTTCTTAGACACCTTCCACATACCTGTTATACATAAAGTTTACATTGAAGGACTGGGTAATAGGGGCTAACACTGTGATGGGCAGGCAGGTTAAAATCAGCTGATATATAGATATCCAAGTACCACAATACTCACAACCCACATGATTTATATACTGTATGTGCAGTTATTAAACTTCTGATTGGGGCTGTCAGGTGCCTTTTACTGAGGAGTGGCTTCCATCTGGCTACTCTACCATACAGTGCTGCAGAAATAGTCAACCTCTGGAAGCTTCTCCTCTCTCCACAGAGCAACGCTGGAGCTCTGTCAGAGTGACCATCGGGTTCCTGCTCACCTCCCTGACTAGGGCCCTTCTCCTCCGAGTCCTGGTGGTTCCAAACTTCTTCCATTCATGGATAAAGGAGGCCACTGTGCTCATTGGGACCTTTAATGCTGCAGAAATGTTTCTGTACATTCTCCAGATCTGTGCCTCCATACAATCCTGTCTCTGAGGTCTACAGACGATCCCTTGGACTTCATGGCTTGGTTTGTGCTCCGACGTGCACCGTCTACTATGGGACGTTATTTAAACAGGTGTGTGCCTTTCCAAATCATGTCCAATCAACTGACCTGTGTGTGTATTAAATACATATTGAGCAGATGTACACTGATCAGCCATAACATTAAAACCACCTTCTTGTTTCTACACTCACTGTTTATTTTATCAGCTCCACTTACCATATAGAAGCACTTTGTAGTTCTACAATTACTGACTGTAGTCCATTTGTTTCTCTACATACTTTGTTCCACCCCCACAGAGCAGGTATTATTTAGGTGGTGGATGACTCTCAGCACTGCAGTGACACTGACATGGTGGTGGTGTGTTAGTGTGTGTTGTGCCGGTATGAGTGGATCAGACGCAGCAGCACTGCTGGAGTTTATAAACACCTAACTGTCACCGCTTGACTGAGAATAGTCCACCAACCAAAAATATCCAGCCAACAGCGCCCCATGGGCAGCGTCCTGTGACCACTGATGAAGATCTATAAGATGACCGACTCAAACAGCAGCAATAGATGAGATGAGAGATCGTCTCTGACTTTACATATACAAGGTGGACCAACTAGGTAAGAGCATCTAATAGAGTGGACAGTGAGTGGACATGGTATTTAAAAACTCTGATCCACTCATACCAGCACAACACACACTAACACACCACCACCATGTCAGTGTCACTGCAGTGCTGAGAATCATCCACCACCTAAATAATACCTGCTCTGTGGTGGAGCTAACAAAGCATGTAAAGAAACAGATGGACTACAGTCAGTAATTGTAGAACTACAGTGAGTGTGGAAACAAGGAGATGGTTTTAACGTTATGGCTGATCAGTGTATAATGGTATTAAAAATATTATAAATAAAATTGTGTACAACACATGAATGTTAAAATAATTTATTTATTTCTGTTACAACAAGCTACAAGATTAATTACTTACGATTATTACAATGATTTAATCTGTATAATATATAGATGATATAGAACCCAGCACTGCTGCTATTATATGGAATATTAAATAATAAATGTTTGTATTAAATAAAACCACTACATCTCTAATAGTCTAAAGTATAATAAATAAATAATAAATAAATGATATTATATAGAACCCAGTGCCACTAATATTCTATAGAATGTTTATATTGTGTAGAACCCTAACAGCATTTTAATCATATATATTATTAATATAGTATAACATAATATAATAATCTAAACCACTAGTCTAAGGTCCAGACCTGTGCAGGTCTAGTCCTGGCTAGCCTGGGTTTAAGAGGGACAGACTGAAAGGAATTAGAAAGTGATTTTGCTCTTTTACATCTTTATAGTCAGAATGAAACATCCAGAAGTTGCTAGATGAATTATGCTAATCTACATAATTTGATAATCAATCAATGTTAATTTTACAATTCCACTTCATCATATTTAATCTTGTGGAACACCTCTCCACCCGGTTGCTCCCTCCACTTCAGCGTGATGTTCTGTTCCATCCCGTGCTCCTTCAGTTTCTGCTGGATCTGAAGAATGGAAGATGATTTTGTTAGTAACTGATGCGGGATGATGGATCTAATGGTAGAAGATGATGGTTACAGTACAGCCTGAGGATCAGAGCTTGATGGACACCATGGTTCTTCATCATCACCCCACAGACTGACTTGCAAACTGCTGGATCTGGGTTTGCCTTAGAACCCCATACCTCTACATCCATCAACCTCAGCACAGTCCCCTGCTCTACACCCTGTACACTTAGGACTGCACCACTGCTCACACCAGCGACACCATCATTAAATTCGCAGACGACACCACCATAGTGGGGATTTTCGCCTCTTGGGTATTCGCATCGAGGAGGACCTAACCTGGGGCGTGAACGTCGCAGAACTAAACTCTACTTTCGGAGGACCCTCAGGAGAAATAACATAGATCCAAGACTGCTGGTGTCCTTCTACCGTTCCACCATATCATAGGAGAGCATCCTCACCCACGCCCTCTGTGTGTAGTTCTCCACCAAAAATAACTACAGAGGATTATGAGGTCTGCGGAGTAAATCATCGGGTGCTCTTTACCCACCCTGGCGGACCTACACAGGTCTCATTATGGAGAAGTCTCACCCTGGCCACCGTCTGTTTAAGTTGGTACCGTCAGGTGGATGGTATAGAACAAGGACAAACCGAATCAAAACAAGTACAAACCGGCTCAAAAATAGCTTTTACCCCACCGTAGTACCAGTACCAACCCTAAATACCCCTATATAAGGTGATTTCACTCATGTGGTGAATGAGACCCACCTTCTCCAGGAGCGCTGCCTCTACTGCAGGATTGTTCATGTTCTGATCTGACTGAACCTTGAACCTCACAATCTGGATCTGGCCTGTTACAACTGTTCACACACACAAACAGACACAAATTAAACTGATATTATTAAAATCAATCTAAATACAAGACTGAAAAGTAAGTAAAGTTTATTTATATAACCGAGCTACAATGTACTTTACGGTAAATAAATAAAAATGAAAACAATCCTAGACGTTAAACACACATCCGATTTAACATGATCTAGGGCAGGGGTCATCAAACTACGGCCCACGGGCCATATATGGCCCGATGCTTTAATTTGACCGGCCCCTTTAACCACAGCAGCAATACATGTTGTCTGGCCACTGTTCATCTTCGAACTCACAGTATTATAACGGGGAAAAAATAACAGAGGAAACAAAAATTGGCCACCCGGAGTCTCAGTAGATTCTACGGCAGCGATCCAACGGGTGGCACTCCAAGCAGGAGAGGAGTGATTGGCGCATCAATAGAGAGATGAGTGACCGCAGCCACTGAACTGTGTTGCAAAGCAGTTAAGTGGGATTTCATTATGAAAATCCTCGTGTCCTGTGTTAATTTCATTAAAGCTAATGCTCTTAACTACAGGCAGTTTCAGGAATTCTTGTCTGAGCTGAAGATGTGCTTTACTGAGATCCGCTGGCTGAGTCGGGGAGAGTTTTGAAATGTTTTAACGACCTGCTCCCGGAGATCAACGCATTTATGCATCCAAAATCAAAACTCAAGCACATTGTTTATTTATTCTTCTCTTTCCATTGCTCCCCGATCTCAACATTCTAGATTTACAGAATGGAGAGGTATTTGACAGGGACGATAAGAAAAAAAAGTGACGGAAATCAACCAAAAACCAAGTAAAGAAAATATGATGAAGCCTATCTTGCTCTTGGGTTGACAGTGAATGTAGTGGGAGAGGAGGACAGACCAGTTTGTATTTTATGTCTCAAAACTCTAGCAGCTGATAGTATGGGACCCAACAAATTAAGAAGACACTTAGAGACATTACACCCCCGTCACATCAATAAGCCACTCGAGTTCTTTCAGAGAAAACTTAGTGAGTATCGTCGGCAGGAACTTCGCTTCGTAAAAGCTGCGTCAGTGAACAACAAAGCACTAATGGCTTCATACAAAGTCGCATAAAGAATTGCAAAATACCACAAACAATAGCAGAGGAGCTTATACTCGATAATACAAGCGCTGCAAAATTAAAGACCCTGTCCCTCTGTCCAGTAACACAATTGCTAGATGTGTATGCGACATTTCAAATCATCTTGAAGAACAGCTCACTGAAAAATTAAAAGACAAACTGTGGGAATGCTGAGGCCTGTAAATGCAATTCTTTATGCGACTTTGTATGAAGCCATTAGTGCTTTGTTGTTCACTGACGCAGCTTTTACGAAGCGAAGTTCCTGCCGACGATACTCACTAAGTTTTCTCTGAAAGAACTCGAGTGGCTTATTGATGTGACGGGGGTGTAATGTCTCTAAGTGTCTTCTTAATTTGTTGGGTCCCATACTATCAGCTGCTAGAGTTTTGAGACATAAAATACAAACTGGTCTGTCCTCCTCTCCCACTACATTCACTGTTTGTAGCGTGGTGGTATGGAGGATAGAGTTAGCCTTGAAAAGATCTGGTTGGACTTATATCCCAACGGGATGTTTTATTAGCACCAACATACACAAAAAAAGAAAAGCTGTGCTAAAAGTACTAAAAAAACTAAACAAATTAAAATCAACAAATGCACTTCGGGATTACGACAGCTGATTTAGCCACAATTAGCAATCCTTTTTAAGGTTATTAAACTCAATAGCAGTCAGGGGCGGCACGGTGGCTCAGTGGGTAGCACTGTCGCCTCACAACAAGAAGGTCCTGGGTTCGATCCCCAGGTGGGGCGGTCCGGGTCCTTTCTGTGTGGAGTTTGCATGTTCTCCCCGTGTCCGCGTGGGTTTCCCCCGGGTACTCCGGTTTCCTCCCACAGTCCAAAAACATGTCACCAGGTTAATTGGAAACACTGAATTGTCCTATAGATACCTAGCCACTAGATGCACTAGTGCATTGTAGTGCTGGTCCCAAGCCCGGATAAATTAGGGAGGGTTGTGTCAGGAAGGGCATCCGGCGTAAAAACTGTGCCAAATCAATGAGCGATCATGAGGATGACTCGCTGTGGCGACCCCTGAAAAAGGGAAAAAGCCGAAAGAAGAAGAAGAAGAAACTCAATAGCAGTCAAGTTTAATGTAGTAGACCCCTGGCCACTCTCACACAACATGCATTATCCACCATTTTCAAACTGTCCCACTTTCCCTCCATTTAACCCCTACTTCGCTAGACTGAACCATTCAGGACTGTTTTGAGCACACTCACTGGGACCTATTTGCACAAGAAAACATAGAGGAATATACATCCACTGTCCTGTTTTACATACAGTCTTGTGTGGATAATGTCACTGTTGACAAGCGCATCAGATGCTTTCCAAACAACAAGCCATGGATGACCAGGGAGGTTAAGTGCCGACTGAGGGACCGCAACACAGCCTTCAGGTCGGGAAATGGCGAACTTTACAGCACTGCCAGGTCCAACCTGAAGAGAGCCATCAAAGATGCAAAAGCAGCGTACAGGCTGAAGATTGAGGGCCATTTCAGTGATGGCAACCCCCGGCATGCATGGGAAGGCATCCACCACCTCACAAACTACAAAGGCAATAAAAACACAGTCACCACCAGTAGCAGTGACTCACTAGTGGAGGAACTGAATTATTTCTTTGCACGCTTTGAGCTGGATGCAGTGGAGAAAGCAGAGAACAGGACAGCACCACTGCAAACTGCTGACAGCCTAGCACTTACTGTGAGTACAGAGGATGTCAGGAGAGTGCTCCGCAGTGTCAACCCCAGGAAAGCGACCGGCCCAGACGGAATTTCAGGGAGGGTACTTAAGGACTGTGCATATCAGCTGGCAGAGGTGTTCAAAAACATCTTCAACCTCTCTCTGTCCCACTGCACTGTCCCTAAATGTTTCAAGTCTGCCACCATTGTGCCTCTTCCAAAGAAAGCCACAATCAACAGCCTGAACGACTTCAGACCGGTGGCTCTCACCTCCACGGTGATGAAGTGCTTTGAAAAACTGGTTCTGAAGCACATACAGTCTTCACTCTCGCCCACCCTGGACCAACATCAGTTTGCCTACAAAGGCAACAGGTCAACAGAAGACGCCATCAACACTGCTCTCCACGTGGCACTGACTCACCTGTTACATCAGGGAACATATGTGAGGATTCTGTTCGTGGATTTCAGCTCTGCGTTTAATACAGTTATTCCCAGCAGACTGGTATCCAAGCTGCTTAATCTGGGTGTCAGCCAGCACACATGCAGGTGGATTAAGGACTTTTTAACAAACCGCCCACAGTCTGTTAGGATGGGGGCCCATTTCTCCCCTGTTCTGACACTGAGTACTGGAGTTCCACAGGACTGTGTGCTGAGCCCTCTTCTTTACTCCCTCTACACCCACGACTGTACACCAACCCTCAGCACAAATTCAATCATCAAGTTAATAACCACATAACCACATCCCATCTACCGGTAAATATATTCTGATCTGGATATCCCATACTGGATAACCTCTTATTGGTTCTACTTTGCAGACCCCCTGGCTGCTACCCTCCCCCTTTCTACTCCATGGCCGTGAGCTCTCTTGGCCAGTATAAGGGAAGCCCTGGAAGGTGCCGACTCTTTCCCTAAGGAGCTGTATAGTAGACAATCTAAGGTAAGCAGCTCAAGTAAGTAACTCTGCACACTCATATACATATATACATAACCTAGGTTTATTCTTATAATGCATATTCATCATCATTTTATTGACCCTGTGTCCCATCAGAATCTTGGGGATGAGGCAGGCTATCTGACTTCATCACGCAAACATTTCACCTTACAAGTAGACGAGGCTACTGACAGCAATAAAGACCCTGTTGTTTTGCAAGTGCGTCCCAATTAGAGCGACAGCTGATGAGCTCTTTAAGCTTCTTGACTGTTACCTGACAGAACATGGGCTGAAATGGGAGAACCGTATGGGCATTTGCACATGGTGCACAGACCATGGCAGAGTACTGGAAGGGATTACAGGCATTAATCAAGAGGGCCTCGTCGAATGCGCAGTGGACGCACTGTCATACACAGAGAGGTGCTAGCATCCAGGCACATTATCCCTGAATTAAACAGCGTTTTGACCAATGTTATTAGCGTTGTTAGTGGTGTATCAAAACAAGACCCCTGAAAGCACGGCTGTGGAGACGGGAGCTGAACAGCTGTGTTGTTTTAGTGAGGCTAGGTGGCTCTCCTGTGGTAAAGTGTTGTCATGGGTCTTTGAGCTCAGAGTGGAAATTCAGGTGTTTTTGGAAGAAGAACGTATGCACGAAGCTGCAAGCAAGTTTAGTGATGAACAATTTCTGATGAAACTGGATGAATCTCAGCAATATGTTAAGCAATATGGAAAGCTGAATGAATTCAATCTTCAGCTTCAAGTTAGAGACGAGCACCTTCCTGGTCTGGCAGCTTGAGATGTGGGGCAGACGACTTGATCAAGGAAATACTGATTCATTTGAGAATCTGAATGAATTTGCTGAAACTAGTGATTCTGGAGCTACCACTTCCCAAACAACAGTACTCGGTATGACTGGGTTAGAAATGCCGCCAACCAGTGACTGAGTAGTGCTGAGGGAATCATACAAATGCTTATATGAATGGAGACGTTGTAGAAATTAAAAAGGCTCATTTATAAACATAGTTTTAAAAACGATGCATCGTGGCAACCCTACACACATTACACACAACAGACTGGAAGACCTGAGATGTCACTATGCACTGCCACCATCTTGTTTCACTCCTGAATGAAAACAACTTCAACTCACCTGCATAACAGAAGAACGGTTTTCTCTCTAAGCACCGAGCAACAGTAGCCTGAAAATTAGATAAACAGCTACAGTTGCTATATAAATATGTATTATCAGGCTGTCCAGGCATCCAGTTAATGCTGTTGTGGTTGGTCTGGTCTAACCACTTCCAGGTGGAGGCCCTGTACAGACCAACCCAACAGTATGAAGAGATCTTTGCAGACATGATGGAGTTTTCGGTCGCGTCTCTCACGGTGGCCAGGTCGGTGTGATGCAGCCTGCAGTAACTCTGAGCATCATGCCAGCCCATCACGGTAGAGATGTAAACGTACCTGCTGGTCCCGGTGTTCCTC
The DNA here is from genome assembly GCF_030014385.1 of Trichomycterus rosablanca. NCBI lineage: Eukaryota > Metazoa > Chordata > Actinopteri > Siluriformes > Trichomycteridae > Trichomycterus > Trichomycterus rosablanca. The sequence goes on along the minus strand of NC_085988.1, from coordinate 3,453,030 downwards.
TCTGTGAGATTTAAAAACACATTTAAAATATTTACTACCCCAATTAAGAAAAAATTGAGATGGTGTGGAAAATGCAAATAAAATTTAAAAAACAGTGTTGCTGCAATGAACCTGCTCAACTTCATGTCCTGCATTTCAGGCCTGCAACACAATCCAAGAAAAGTTGGGACGGGGGCAATTTAAGGCTAAATAATGATGTGACTCCAAACGTGTGATTTTGATCATGGTTTGGTGCAAAAGCAGCATACAGGAAAGGCTGAGAGTCTCTGATGAGAAAAGATGATCAGAAGATCCAGTTTGTCCACAAATGTGTGAGAAAATTATTGAACTGTTTAAAAAAAGGAAAGATTGGAAGAGATTTGCATGTTCTCCCTCTACAGTGCAGAATATCATTAAAACATTTAAAGAATCAGGAGGAATTTCAGTGTGTAAAGGTCGAGGGTGCGAGCTTAATCTGAACGCTCATGATCTTCCATCCCTCAGACGGCGCAGCATCAAGAACCTCCACTCAACACTAGCTGATATAACCACATGGGTGAGGGATTAGTTTATCAAACCTTTATCAAGCTCTACAATACAGAGTTACTGCACTAATCATACTTAACACTTTACTGTACAAAAAAGAAGCCTTATGTTAACCATGTCCTGAAGCGGCGTCGACTTCTCTGGGCTCGGAGGCATCTAGGATGGACCATCACACAGTGGAAACGTATATTGGAAAAAGACAAAAAGGACCATTCACACATCAGAAACAAGTCCAAAAGCAAGGGTGTGTCATGGGATAGGGTGTGTCAGTACCAGGGTGTATCATGGTATGGGTGTGTGTCAGTACCAGGGTCTGTCATGGGATGGGCTGTGTCAGTACCAGGGTGTATCATGGTATGGGGGTGTGTCAGTACCAGGGTGTATCATGGTATGGGTGTGTGTCAGTACCAGGGTCTGTCATTGGATGGGCTGTGTAAGTACCAGGGTGTATCATGGGATGGGGTGTGTCAGTACCAGGGTGTGTCATGGTATGGGGGTGTGTCAGTACCAGAGTCTGTCATGGGATGTGGGTGTTTCAGCACCAGAGTCTGTCATGGGATGGGGGGTGTCAGTACCGGGGTGTCTCATGGTATGGGGGTGTGTCAGTACCAGGGTCTGTCATGGTATAAGGGTGCCAGTACCAGGGTGTGTCAGTACCAGGGTGTGTCATGGTATGGGGGTGTGTCAGTACAAGGGTGTATCATGGTATGGGGGGGTGTCAGTACCATGGTGTATCATGGTATGGGGCGTGTCAGTACCAGGGTGTATCATGGTATGGGGATGTGTCAGTGCCAGGGTGTATCATGGTATTAGGGTGACAGTACCAGGGTGTATCATGGCATGGGGGTGTGTCAGTAAAAGGGTGTATCATGGTATGGGGGTGTGTAAGTACCAGGGTGTATCATGGTATGGGGGCGTGTCAATACCTGGGTGTATCATGGTATGGGGGTGTGTCAGTACAAGAATCTGTCATGGTATAAGAGTGTCAGTACCAGGGTCTGTCATGGTATAAGGGTGTCAGTACCAGGGTGTGTCATGGTATGGGGGTGTTTTTTTGTATCAGGGTGTATCATGGTATTGGGGTGTGTCAGTACCAGGGCTTATAATGGCATGGGGGTGTGTCAGTATAAGGGTGTATCATGGTATGGGGGTGTGTCAGTACCAGGGTGTATCATGGTATGGGGTTTGTCAGTACAAGGGTGTATCATGGCATGGGGGTGTGTCAGTAAAAGGGTGTATCATGGTATGGGGGTGTGTCAGTACCAGGGTGTATCATGGTATGGGGGTGTGTCAGTACCAGGGTGTGTCATGGGATGGGGGCGTGTCAGTACCAGGGTCTGTCATGGTATAAGAGTGCCAGTACCAGGGTGTATCATGGTATGGGGGCATCAGTACCAGGGTCTATCATGGGATGGGGGGTGTCAGTAACAGGGTGTATCAAGATATGGGGGTGTGTCAGTACCAGGGTCTGTCATGGTATGAGGGTGTGTCAGTACTAGGGTCTGTCATGGTATCGGGGTGTGTCAGTATCAGAGTCTGTCATGGTATTGGGGTGTGTCAGTACTAGGCTGTATCATGGTATGGGGGCGTGTCAGTATCAGGGTGTATCATGGTATGGGGTGTGTCAGTACCAGGGTCTGTCATGGGATGGGGGGTGTCAGTAACTGGGTGTATCATGGTATAGGGGTGTGTCAGTACCAGGGTGTGTCATAGTATAAGGGTGTCAGTACTAGGGTGTATCATGGTATAGGGGTGTGTCAGTATCAGGGTCTGTCATGGTATGGGGGTGTGTCAGTACCAGGGTGTATCATGGTATGGGGCATGTTAGTACCAGGGTGTATCATGGTATGGGAGTGTGTCAGTATAAGGGTGTATCATGGTATGGGGGTGTGTCAGTACCAGGGTGTATCATGATATGGAGGTTTGTCAGTACCAGGATCTGTCATGGTATAAGGGTGTCAGTACCAGGGTGTATCATGGTATGGGGGTGTGTCAGTATCAGGGTGTATCATGGCATAGGGGTGTGTCAGTATATGGGTGTATCATGGTATGGCGGTGTGTCAGTACCAGGGTGTATAATGGCATGGGGGTGTGTCAGTATAAAGGTGTATCATGGTATGGGGGTGTGTCAGTACCAGGGTGTATCATGGTATGGGGTGTGTCAGTACCAGGGTGTATCATGGCATGAAGGTGTGTCAGTAAAAGGGTGTATCATGGTATGGGGGTGTGTCAGTACAAGGGTGTATTATGGTATGGGGGTGTGTCAGTACCAGGGTGTGTCATGGGATAGGGGCGTGTCAGTACCAGGGTGTATCATGGTATGGGGCGTCAGTACCAGGGTCTGTCATGGGATGGGGGGTGTCAGTAACAGGGTGTATCAAGATATGAGGGTGTGTCAGTACCAGGGTCTGTCATGGTATCGGGGTGTGTCAGTATCAGAGTCTGTCATGGTATGGGGGGGTGTCAGTACTAGGGTGTATCATGGTATGGGGGCGTGTCAGTACTAGGGTGTATCATGGTATGGGGGGGTGTCAGTACTAGGGTGTATCATGGTATGGGGGGGTGTCAGTACTAGGGTGTATCATGGTATGGGGGCGTGTCAGTACCAGGGTGTATCATGGTATGAGGTGTGTCAGTACCAGGGTCTTTCATGGGATGGGGGGTGTCAGTAACTTGGTGTATCATGTTATGGGGTGTGTCAGTACCAGGGTGTATCATGGTATGGGAGTGAGTCAGTATAAGGGTGTATCATGGTATGGGGGTGTGTCAGTACAAGGGTGTATCATGGTATGGGGGTGTGTCAGTACCAGGATCTGTCATGGTATAAGGGTGTCAGTACCAGGGTGTATCATGGTATGGGGGTGTGTCAGTATCAGGGTGTATCATGGCATGGGGGTGCGTCAGTATTAGGGTGTATCATGGTATGGCGGTGTGTCAGTACCAGGGTGTATCATGGTATGGGGGTGTGTCAGTATCAGGGTGTATCATGGCATGGGGGCGTGTCAGTACCTGGGTGTATCATGGTATGGGGGTTTTTCAGAATCAGGGTGTATCATGGTATGGGGGTGTGTCAGTACCAGGGTGTATCATGGTATGGAGGTGCATCAGTATCAGGGTGTATCATGGTATGTGGGTGTGTCAGTACCAGGGTGTATCATGGTATGGGGTGTGTCAGTATCAGGGTGTATCATGGTATGGGAGGGTGTCAGTACCAGGGTGTATCATGGTATGGGGGTGTGTCAGTATCAGGGTGTATCATGGTATGGGGAAGTGTCAGTACCAGGGTGTATCATGGTATGGGGGTGTGTCAGTATCAGGGTGTATCATGGTATGGGAGTGAGTCAGTATAAGGGTGTATCATGGTATGGGGGTGTGTCAGTACAAGGGTGTATCATGGTATGGGGGTGTGTCAGTACCAGGATCTGTCATGGTATAAGGGTGTCAGTACCAGGGTGTATCATGGTATGGGGGTGTGTCAGTATCAGGGTGTATCATGGCATGGGGGTGTGTCAGTATAAGGGTGTATCATGGTATGGCGGTGTGTCAGTACCAGGGTGTATCATGGTATGGGGGTGTGTCAGTATCAGGGTGTATCATGGCATGGTGGCGTGTCAGTACCAGGGTGTATCATGGTATGGGGGTGTTTCAGAATCAGGGTGTTTCATGGTATGGGGGTGTGTCAGTACCAGGGTGTATCATGGTATAGGGGTGTATCAGTATCAGGGTGTGTCATGGTATGGGGGTATGTCAGTACCAAGGTGTATCATGTTATGGGGGTGTGTCAGTATCAAGGTGTATCATTTTATGGGGGTGTGTCAGTACCAGGGTGTATCATGGTATGGGGGCGTTTCAGTATCAGGGTATTTTATGGTATGAGGGTGTGTCTGTAACAGGGTGTATCATGGCATGTGGGTGTTTCAGTATAAGGGTGTATCATGGTATGGGGGTGTGTCAGTACAAGGGTGTATCATGGTATGTGGGTTTGTCAGTACCAGGGTGTATCATGGCATGGGGGTGTATCAGTACATTGGTGTATCATGGTATGGGGGTGTATCAGTACCAGGGTGTATCATGGCATGGGGGTGTGTCAGTTAAAGGGTGTATTATGGTATGGGGGTGTGTCAGTACCAGGGTGTATCATGGTATGGGGGTGTGTCAGTATCAGAGTCTGTCATGGTATTGGGGTGTTTCAGTACTAGGGTGTATCATGGTATGGGGGCGTGTCAGTACCAGGGTGTATCTTGGTATGGGGTGTGTCAGTACCAGGGTGTGTCATAGTATAAGGGTGTCAGTACTAGGGTGTATCATGGTATAGGGGTGTGTCAGTATCAGGGTCTGTCATGGTATGGGGGTGTGTCAGTACCAGGGTGTATCATGGTATGGGGCATGTTAGTACCTGGGTGTATCATGGTATGGGGGTGTGTCAGTACAAGGGTTTATCATGGTATGGGGGTGTGTCAGTACAAGGGTGTATCATGGTATGGGGGTGTGTCAGTACCAGGATCTGTCATGGTATAAGGGTGTCAGTACCAGGGTGTATCATGGTATGGGGGTGTGTCAGTATCAGGGTGTATCATGGCATGGGGGTGTGTCAGTATGAGGTTGTATCATGGTATGGGGGTGTGTCAGTACCAGGGTGTATCATGGCATGGGGGCGTGTCAGTACCAGGGTGTATCATGGTATGGGGGTGTTTCAGAATCAGGGTGTATCATGGTATGGGGGTGTGTCAGTACCAAGGTGTATCATGGTATGGGGGTGTTTCAGAATCAGGGTGTATCATGGTATGGGGGTGTGTCAGTACCAGGGTGTATCATGGTATGGGGGTGTATCAGTATCAGGGTGTATCATGGTATGGGGGTGTGTCAGTACCAGGGTGTATCATGTTATGGGGGTGTGTCAGTATCAAGGTGTATCATTTTATGGAAGTGTGTCAGTACCAGGGTGTATCATGGTATGGGGGCGTGTCAGTATCAGGGTATTTTATGTTATGAGGGTTTGTCAGTAACAGGGTGTATCATGGCATGGGGGTGTTTCAGTATAAGGGTGTATCATGGTATGAGGGTGTGTCAGTACAAGGGTGTATCATGGTATGTGGGTGTGTCAGTACCAGGGTGTATCATGGCATGGGGGTGTATCAGTACAAGGGTGTATCATGGTATGGGGGCGTGTCAGTATCAGGGTATTTTATGGTATGAGGGTTTGTCAGTACCAGGGTGTATCATGGCATGGGGGTGTATCAGTACATTGGTGTATCATGGTATGGGGGTGTATCAGTACCAGGGTGTATCATGGCATGGGGGTGTGTCAGTTAAAGGGTGTATTATGGTATGGGGGTGTGTCAGTACCAGGGTGTATCATGGTATGGGGGTGTGTCAGTATCAGAGTCTGTCATGGTATGGGGGTGTTTCAGTACTAGGGTGTATCATGGTATGGGGGCGTGTCAGTACCAGGGTGTATCTTGGTATGGGGTGTGTCAGTACCAGGGTGTGTCATAGTATAAGGGTGTCAGTACTAGGGTGTATCATGGTATAGGGGTGTGTCAGTATCAGGGTCTGTCATGGTATGGGGGTGTGTCAGTACCAGGGTGTATCATGGTATGGGGCATGTTAGTACCTGGGTGTATCATGGTATGGGGGTGTGTCAGTACAAGGGTTTATCATGGTATGGGGGTGTGTCAGTACAAGGGTGTATCATGGTATGGGGGTGTGTCAGTACCAGGATCTGTCATGGTATAAGGGTGTCAGTACCAGGGTGTATCATGGTATGGGGGTGTGTCAGTATCAGGGTGTATCATGGCATGGGGGTGTGTCAGTATGAGGTTGTATCATGGTATGGGGGTGTGTCAGTACCAGGGTGTATCATGGCATGGGGGCGTGTCAGTACCAGGGTGTATCATGGTATGGGGGTGTTTCAGAATCAGGGTGTATCATGGTATGTGGGTGTGTCAGTACCAAGGTGTATCATGGTATGGGGGTGTTTCAGAATCAGGGTGTATCATGGTATGGGGGTGTGTCAGTACCAGGGTGTATCATGGTATGGGGGTGTATCAGTATCAGGGTGTATCATGGTATGGGGGTGTGTCAGTACCAGGGTGTATCATGTTATGGGGGTGTGTCAGTATCAAGGTGTATCATTTTATGGAAGTGTGTCAGTACCAGGGTGTATCATGGTATGGGGGCGTGTCAGTATCAGGGTATTTTATGTTATGAGGGTTTGTCAGTAACAGGGTGTATCATGGCATGGGGGTGTTTCAGTATAAGGGTGTATCATGGTATGAGGGTGTGTCAGTACAAGGGTGTATCATGGTATGTGGGTGTGTCAGTACCAGGGTGTATCATGGCATGGGGGTGTATCAGTACAAGGGTGTATCATGGTATTTTATGGTATGAGGGTTTGTCAGTAACAGGGTGTATCATGGCATGGGGGTGTGTCAGTACCAGGGTGTATCATGGCATGAGGGTGTGTCAGTAAATGGGTGTATTATGGTATGGGGGTGTGTCAGTACCAGTGTGTATCATGGTATGGGGGTGTGTAAGTACCAGGGTCAGTCATGGTATAAGGGTGTCAGTACCAGGGTGTATCATGGTATGGGGGTGTGTCAGTACCAGGGTCAGTCATGGTATAAGGGTGTCAGTACCAGGGTGTTTCATGGTATGGGGGCGTGTCAGTACCAGGGTGTATCATGGGATGGGGGGTGTCAGTAACTGGGTGTATCATGGTATAGGGGTGTGTCAGTACCGGGGTGTGTCATAGTATAAGGGTGTCAGTACTAGGGTGTATCATGGTATAGGGGTGTGTCAGTATCAGGGTCTGTCATGATATAGGGGTTTGTCAGTACCAGGGTGTATCATGGTATGGGGCATGTCAGTACCAGGGTGTATCATGGTATGGGGGTGTGTCAGTATAAGGGTGTATCATGGTATGGGGGTGTGTCAGTACCATGGTGTATCATGGTATGGGGGTGTGTCAGTACCAGGATCTGTCATGGTATAAGGGTGTCAGTACCGGGGTGTATCATGGTATTGGGGGTGTGTCAGTATCAGGGTGTATCATGGCATGGGGGTGTGTCAGTACCAGGGTGTATCATGTAATGGCGGTGTGTCAGTACCAGGGTGTATCATGGTATGGGGGTGTGTCAGTACCAGGGTGTATCATGGCATGGGGCGTGTCAGTACCAGGGTGTATCATGGTATGGGGGTGTTTCAGCATCAGGGTGTATCGTGGTATGGGGCTGTGTCAGTACCAGGATGTATCATGGTATGGGGGTGTGTCAGTATCAGGGTGTATCATGGCATGGGGGCGTGTCAGTACCAGGGTGTATCATGGTATGGGGGCGTGTCAGTATCAGGGTATATCATGGTATGGGGGTGTGTCAGTAACAGAGTGTATCATGTTATGGGGGTGTGTCAGTACCAGGGTGTATCATGGCATGGGGGTGTGTCAGTATAAGGGTGTATCATGGTATCATGGTATCATGGTGTGTCAGTATGGGGGCGTGTCAGTATCAGGGTATATCATGGTATGGGGGTGTGTCAGTAACAGGGTGTATCATGTTATGGGGGTGTGTCAGTACCAGGGTTTATCATTGTAATAGAGGGTGTCAGTACCAGGGTGTATCATGGTATGGGGTGTGTCAGTATCAGGGTGTATCATGGTATGGGGTGGTGTCAGTACCAGGGTCTGTCATGGTATGGGGGTGTGTAAGTACCTGGGTCTGTCATGGTATGGGGGTGTGTCAGTACAAGGGTGTATCATGGTATGGGGGTGTGTCAGTACCAGGGTGTATCATGGTATGGGGGTGTGTCAGTACAAGGGTGTATCATGGTATGGGTGTGTGTCAGTACCAGGGTGTATCATGGTATGGGGGTGTGTCAGTAACAGGGTGTATCATGGTATGGGGGCGTGTAAGTACCAGGGTCTGTCATGGTATGGGGGTGTTTCAGTACCAGGGTTTATCATGGTATGGGGGGTGTCAGTACCAGGGTGTATCATGGTATGGGGTGTGTCAGTATCAGGGTGTATCATGGTATGGGGGGGTGTCAGTACCAGGGTGTATCATGGTATGGGGGTGTGTCAGTATCAGGGTGTATCATGGTATGGGGAAGTGTCAGTAACAGGGTGTATCATGGTATGGGGGTGTGTCAGTATCAGGGTGTATCATGGTATGGGGGCGTGTCAGTACCAGGGTGTATCATTATATGGGTGTTTCAGTATCAGGGTGTGTCATGGTATGGGGGTGTGTCAGGACCAGGGTGTATCATGGTATGGGGGCGTGTCAGTACCAGGGTGTATCATGGTATGGGGGCGTTTCAGTACCAGGGTGTATCATGGTATGGGGGTGTGTCAGTAACAGGGTGTATCATGTTATGGGGGTGTGTCAGTACCAAGGTGTATCATGGCATGGGGGTTTGTCAGTATAAGGGTGTATCATGGTATCATGGTATCATGGTGTGTCAGTACCAGAGTGTATCATGGAATGGGGGTGTGTCAGTACCAGGGTGTATAAATACAAGGGTGTATCTTGGCATGGGGTTGTGTCAGTATCAGGGTGTATCATGGTATGGGGGGGTGTCAGTATCAGGGTGTATCATGGTATGGGGTGTGTCAGTATCAGGGTGTATCATTGTATGGGGTGTGTCAGTATCAGGGTGTATTATGGTATAGGGGCATGTCAGTATCAGGGTGTATCATGGTATGGGGGTGTGTCAGTACCAGGGTGTATCATGGTATGGGGGTGTGTAAGTAACAGGGTATGTCATGGTATAAGGGTGTCAGTACCAGGGTGTTTCATGGTATAAGGGTGTGTCAGTATCAGAGTCTGTCATGGTATGGGGGTGTTTCAGTACTATGGTGTATCATGGTATGGGGGCGTGTCAGTACCAGGGTGTATCTTGGTATGGGGTGTGTCAGTACCAGGGTCTGTCATGGGATGGGGAGTGTCAGTAACTGGGTGTATCATGGTATAGGGGTGTGTCAGTACCAGGGTTTGTCATAGTATAAGGGTGTCAGTACTAGGGTGTATCATGGTATAGGGGTGTGTCAGTATCAGGGTCTGTCATGGTATGGGGGTGTGTCAGTACCAGGGTGTATCATGGTATGGGGCATGTTAGTACCAGGGTGTATCATGGTATGGGGGTGTGTGAGTACAAGGGTGTATCATGGTATGGGGGTGTGTCAGTACCAGGATCTGTCATGGTATAAAGGTGTCAGTACCAGGGTGTATCATGGTATGGGGGTGTGTCAGTATCAGGGTGTATCATGGCATGGGGGTGTGTCAGTATAAGGGTGTATCATGGTATGGCGGTGTGTCAGTACCAGGGTGTATCATGGTATGGGGGTGTGTCAGTACCAGGGTGTATCATGGCATGGGGGCGTGTCAGTACCAGGGTGTATCATGGTATGGGGGTGTTTCAGAATCAGGGTGTATCATGGTGTGGGGGTGTGTCAGTACCAGGGTGTATCATGGTATGGAGGTGTATCAGTATCAGGGTGTATCATGGTATTTGGGTGTGTCAGTACCAGGGTGTATCATGGTATGGGGGTGTGTCAGTACCAGGGTTTATCATGGTATGTGGGGTGTCAGTACCAGGGTGTATCATGGTATGGGGTGTGTCAGTATCAGGGTGTATCATGGTATGGGGGGGTGTCAGTACCAGGGTGTTTCATGGTATGGGGGTGTGTCAGTATCAGGGTGTATCATGGTATGGGGGCGTGTCAGTACCAGGGTGTATCATTATATGGGTGTGTCAGTATCAGGGTGTGTCATGGTATGCGGGTGTGTCAGTACCAGGGTGTATAATGGTATGGGGGCGTGTCAGTACCAGGGTGTATCATGGTATGGGAGCGTGTCAGTACCAGGGTGTTTCATGGTATGGGGGTGTGTCAGTAACAGGGTGTATCATGTTATGGGGGTGTGTCAGTACCAAGGTGTATCATGGCATGGGGGTGTGTCAGTATAAGGGTGTATCATGGTATCATGGTATCATGGTGTGTCAGTACCAGAGTGTATCATGGAATTGGGGTGTGTCAGTACCAGGGTGTATAATTACAAGGGTGTATCTTGGCATTGGGGTGTGTCAGTATCAGGGTGTATTATGGTATGGGGGTGTGTCAGTATCAGGGTGTATCATGGTATGGGGTGTGTCAGTATCAATGTGTATCATGGTATGGGGTGTGTCAGTATCAGGATGTATCATTGTATGGGGTGTGTCAGTATCAGGGTGTATTATGGTATAGGGGCATGTCAGTATCAGGGTGTATCATGGTATGGGGGTGTGTCAGTACCAGGGTGTATCATGGTATGGGGTGTGTCAGTACCAGGGTGTATCATGGTATGGGGTGTGTCAGTACAAGGGTGTATGATGGTATGGGGTGTTTCAGTACCAGGGTGTACCATGGTATGGGGGTGTGTCAGTACCAAAGTGTATCATGGTATGGGGGTTTGTCAGTATAAGGGTGTATCATGGTATGGGGTGTGTCAGTATCAGGGTGTATCATGGTATGGGGTGTGTCAGTATCAGGGTTTATCATGGTATGGGGTGTGTCAGTATCAGGGTGTATCATGGTATGGGGTGTGTCAGTATCAGGGTGTATCATAGTATGGGGCATGTCAGTATCAAAGTGTATCATGGTATGGGGGTGTGTCAGTACCAGGGTGTATCATGGTTTGGGGGTGTGTCAGTACCAGGGTGTTTCATGGTATGGGGTGTGTCAGTACCAGGATGCATCATAGTTTGGGGGGGTGTCAGTACCAGGGTGTATCATGGCATGGGGGGGTGTCAGTACCAGGGTGTATCATGGTATGGGGGTGTGTCAGCATCAGTGTGTATCATGGTATGGGGCTGTCAGTATCAGGGTGTATCATGGTATGTGGTGTGTCAGTATCAGGGTGTATCATGGTATGGGGGTGTGTCAGTATAAGGGTGTATCATGGTATGGGGTGTTTCAGTACCAGAGTGTATCATGGTATGGGGGTGTGTCAGTACCAGGGTGTATCAGTTTAAGGGTGTATCATGGCATGGGGGTGTGTCAGTACCAGAGTGTATCATGGTATGGTGGTTTGTCAGTACCAGGGTGTATCATGGTATGGAGGTGTGTCAGTACCAGAGTGTATCATGGTATGGGGGTTTGTAAGTATAAGGGTGTATCATGGCATGGGGGTGTGTCAGTACCAGAGTGTATCATGGCATGGGGGTTTGTAAGTATAAGGGTGTATCATGGCATGGGGGTGTGTCAGTACCAGGGTGTATCAGTTCAAGGGTGTATCATGGTATGGGGGTGTGTCAGTACCAGGGTGTATCATGGTATGGGGGTGTGTCAGTACCAGGGTCCGTCATGGTATGGGGGTATCAGTAAAAGGGTGTATCATGGCATGGGGGTGTGTCAGTATAAGGGTGAATTATGGTATGGGGGTGTGTCAGTACCAGGGTGTATCATGGTAAGGGGGTGTGTCAGTACCAGGGTCTGTCATGGTATAAGGGTGTCAGTACCATGGTGTATTATGGTATGGGGGTGTGTCAGTACCAGGGTCTGTCATGGTATAAGGGTGTCAGTACCGGGGTGTATTATGGTATGGGGGTGTGTCAGTACCAGGGTGTATCATGGTATGGGGGTGTGTCAGTATCAAGGTGTATCATGGTATGGGGGTGTGTCAGCAGCAGGGTGTATCATGGTATGGGGTGTGTCAGTATCAGGGTGTATCATGGTATGTTGGCGTGTCAGTACCAGGGTGTATCATGGTATGTGGGCGTGTCAGTACCAGGGTGTATTATGGTATGTCTGCATGTCTTTTCCAGGGTGTATTATGGTATGGGTTGTGTCAGTGCCAGGGTGTATTATGGTATGTGGGCATGTCAGTACCCTTGGTAAAGGTCATTTACACTCTTTGATGCAGTATTAATACAGAAAATACGCTGAGATTTTAGAGCAACATGTGCTGCCTTCAAGACGTCGTCTTTTCCAGGGACGTTCATGCAAGCTGCGGAAGAAGAGTGTACGGGTACCGGACTGGCCCGCGGTCCGTGTATCTTTGGTAATTCGTTTTTCATCTCAAATCCCAAAGTTGAAAAATGGGAAAACGGGGCGTTAATCGTGTTTTGTTTTAAGATCAAAAATCAAATAACAAATAAGCAGAAATTGAAAAACGGTTCGTATTTTAATTTTCCCAAATCAACATTTCTTATCAGTTCAACCAGAAATAAAAGTGCGAGCGCATGCACGTGCTGATGTGCGTATACACGCTTCATATAAACTGTAAACTGTTATATGGTAACAATAAACATAATGTAAAAAATGATGCAGCATTCTTTTTTCTTAGGATAAATAGTTCTTGTGTGAATTACAAGGGCAGGAAAAAGTACGGCAGACACAAAAGTCAGAACAGGGGACGCGGCGTAACGTTATTATGAGTTTTTGCTCCGTCTTCTCAACACTTGTACCCTATTTACACTTTATATGAAGCATGTACAGTACAGGCCAAAAGTTTGGACACACCAGTCAAAAGTTTGGACACACCTTCTCTTCAATGTTTTTTCTTGATTATTTTTATTTTCTACATTGTAGATTAATACTGAAGACGTCCAAACTATGAAGAATTATGTAGTGAACTAAAAAATGTTAAACAAACCAGAATATGTTTTATATTTTACCAACTCTACCTCTGCACAACCCAACTGATGGTCTCAAACACATTAAAAAAGCAACAAATTCCAAAAATTCACTCTAGACAAGGCGCAAACATTCATTGAAAACCGTTCCAGGTGGAGACCTAATAAAGCTGGTTGAGAACATTTCAAAGAGTGTGAAAATCTGTCATTAAAGCAAAAGATGCTACTTTGAAGAATGTAAAATATAAAACATATTCTGGTTTGTTTAACACTTTTTTGTTTACTACATAATTCCATATGTGTTCCTTCATAGTTTGAATGTCTTTAGTATTAATCTACAATGTAGAAAATTTTAAAAAATTAAGAAAAACCACAGGAATGAGAAGGTGTGTCCAAACTTTTGGCCTGTACTGTATACGAACGTCAGCCCATTTTCCCGTTTTTCATTATTGGTTTTTGAAACGAAAAACAACCTGTTTTCTTGTTTTTCAACTTTGGGATTTAAAGTGAAAAGCGAATTACTGAAGGTACACGGAGTCCTGCAGTCCTGACCTGTCCCCAATAGAGAACGTGTGGAGGATTTTGAAACAAATCCCCCCCCCCCGGTACTCTTAACACGTGTTCGCTAAATAAAAGCTGAAACGCTAAATCACTCGGTCTCCTCGGTGCCAAATCCTCTTTTAGGAGGTGAAAAGGAACGGCGACATTACAGAGTGGTAAACGCTTTACTGTCCCAACTTTTTTTGGAATGTGTTGCAGGCCTTAAACGCAGGAATGGATGTTTATTAGATTTAAACAAGCCCACTTACCATCGTAGCACATGACGCTAAACTGATATGAACACGTATAATCCCGCCAATGACCGTTCCAGTACATAAACACACACATGTCAGTATAGGGGGCGCCCGGTTCCCAGTTGGTAAATGTTCCTAGAGACTCGTTACTGTAGGACCAGCGCCAGTCCACGTCCCTGTACACCCCAAACCAGGTATCAGCACTGAACTGGTGCACCTGAGCTTCAGTCTGGAGGCTGAGCTGGTCAGCATCACTGTAGATGGAAGCCAGATCTGTGTACGAAGTTCTGCAGTAACTCACAGCATCAGTCCAGTTTTTACTCTCCTGGATCAGATAGTATTTACAATGGACGAGGGGGGCGACTCCTGTGGGTCAGATTCATTCAGTCATCAGCTCATTCATTCATTCATTCAGTCATCCATGACTAGTGGTCCTTTACTATTAACTCATTCATCCGTGACACTTACCTGAGAGGAACAGGAGGACGATCATCAACTGATTCATCACTGATGTGTTACTGAAAACATAAAGAACATACTCACTTCATCATCTACTACATCTAACACTGTACATACTCACTTCATCATCTACTACATCTAACACTGTACATATTCACTCCATCATCTACTACATCTAATACTGTACATATTCACTCCATCATCTACTACATCTAACACTGTACACATTCACTCATCATCTACTACATCTAACACTGTACACATTCACTCATCATCTACTACATCTAATACTGTACATATTCACTCCATCATCTACTACATCTAACACAGTACATATTCACTTCATCATCTACTACATCTAACACTGTACATATTCACTCCATCATCTACTACATCTAACACAGTACATATTCACTTCATCATCTACTACATCTAACACTGTACATATTCACTTCATCATCTACTACATCTAACACTGTACATATTCACTCCATCATCTACTACATCTAACACTGTACACATTCACTCATCATCTACTACATCTAATACTGTACATATTCACTCCATCATCTACTACATCTAACACGGTACATATTCACTCCATCATCTACTACATCTAACACTGTACATATTCACTCCATCATCTACTACATCTAACACTGTACACATTCACTCATCATCTACTACATCTAATACTGTACATATTCACTCCATCATCTACTACATCTAACACGGTACATATTCACTCCATCATCTACTACATCTAACACTGTACATATTCACTCCATCATCTACTACATCTAATACTGTACACATTCACTCATCATCTACTACATCTAACACTGTACATATTCACTCCATCATCTACTACATCTAACACTGTACACATTCACTCATCATCTACTACATCTAATACTGTACATATTCACTCCATCATCTACTACATCTAACACGGTACATATTCACTCCATCATCTACTACATCTAACACAGTACATATTCACTCCATCATCTACTACATCTAACACAGTACATATTCACTCCATCATCTACTACATCTAACACTGTACATATTCACTCCATCATCTACTACATCTAACACTGTACATATTCACTCCATCATCTACTACATCTAACACGGTACATATTCACTCCATCATCTACTACATCTAACACTGTACACATTCACTCCATCATCTACTACATCTAACACTGTACATATTCACTCATCATCTACTACATCTAACACTGTACATATTCACTCCATCATCTACTACATCTAACACTGTACATATTCACTCCATCATCTACTACATCTAACACTGTACATATTCACTCCATCATCTACTACATCTTACACTGTACATATTCACTCCATCATCTACTACATCTAACACAGTACATATTCACTCCATCATCTACTACATCTAACACAGTACATATTCACTCATCATCTAACTACATCTAACACTGTACATATTCACTCATCATCTAACTACATCTAACACTGTACATATTCACTCATCATCTAACTACATCTAACATTGTACATATTCACTCCATCATCTACTACATCTAACACTGTACATATTCACTTCATCATCTACTACATCTAATACTGTACATATTCACTCCATCATCTACTACATCTAATACTGTACATATTCACTCCATCATCTACTACATCTAATACTGTACATATTCACTCCATCATCTACTACATCTAATACTGTACATATTCACTCCATCATCTACTACATCTAACACTGTACATATTCACTCCATCATCTACTACATCTAACACTGTACATATTAACTCCATCATCTACTACATCTAATACTGTACATATTCACTCCATCATCTACTCCATCTAACACTGTACATATTCACTCCATCATCTACTACATCTAACACTGTACATATTCACTCCATCATCTACTACATCTAATACTGTACATATTCACTCCATCATCTACTACATCTAACACTGTACATATTCACTCCATCATCTACTACATCTAACACTGTACATATTCACTTCATCTTCTCACATCTAACACTGTACATATTCACTCCATCATCTACATCTAACACTGTACATATTCACTCCATCTTCTCACATCTAACACTGTACATATTCACTCCATCATCTCACTACATCTAACACTGTACATATTCACTCCATCATCTCACAACATCTAACACTACATATTCACTCCATCATGTACTACATCTAACACTGTACATATTCACTCCATCATCTCACAACATCTAACACTACATATTCACTCCATCATGTACTACATCTAACACTGTACATATTCACTCCATCATCTCACAACATCTAACACTGTACATATTCACTCCATCATCTACTACATCTAACATTGTACATATTCACTCCATCATCTCACTACATCTAACACTGTACATATTCACTCCATCATCTCACTACATCTAACACTGTACATATTCACTCCATCATCTACTCCATCTAACACTGTACATATTCACTCCATCATCTACTGCATCTAACACTGTACATATTCACTCTATCATCTCACTACATCTAACTCTGTACATATTCACTCCATCATCTACTACATCTAACACTGTACATATTCACTCCATCATCTCACTCCATCTAACATTGTACATAGTCACTCCATCATCTACTACATCTAACACTGTACATATTCACTCCATCATCTACTCCATCTAACACTGTACATATTCACTCCATCATCTACTACATCTAACACTGTACATATTCACTCCATTATCTACTACATCTAACATTGTACATATTCACTCCATCATCTACTACATCTAACACTGTACATATTCACTTCATCATCTACTACATCTAACATTGTACATATTCACTCCATCATCTACTACATCTAACACTGTACACATTCACTTCATCATCTACTACATCTAACACTGTACATATTCACTCATCATCTACATCTAACACTGTACATATTCACTCCATCATCTACTACATCTAACACTGTACATATTCACTTCATCATCTACTACATCTAACATTGTACATAGTCACTCCATCATCTACTACATCTAACACTGTACACATTCACTTCATCATCTACTACATCTAACACTGTACATATTCAATCCATCATCTACTACATCTAACACTGTACATATTCACTTCATCATCTACTACATCTAACACTGTACATATTCACTCCATCATCTACTACATCTAACACTGTACATATTCACTCCATCATCTACTACATCTAACACTGTACATATTCACTTCATCATCTACTACATCTAACATTGTACATATTCACTCATCATCTACTACATCTAACACTGTACACATTCACTTCATCATCTACTACATCTAACACTGTACATATTCACTCCATCATCTACTACATCTAACACTGTACACATTCACTTCATCATCTACTACATCTAACACTGTACATATTCACTCCATCATCTACTACATCTAACACTGTACATATTCACTCCATCATCTACTACATCTAACACTGTACATATTCACTCCATCATCTACTACATCTAACACTGTACACATTCACTTCATCATCTACTACATCTAACACTGTACATATTCACTCATCATCTACTACATCTAACACTGTACATATTCACTCATCATCTACTACATCTAACACTGTACATATTCACTTCATCATCTACTACATCTAACACTGTACATATTCACTCATCATCTACTACATCTAACACTGTACATATTCACTTCATCATCTACTACATCTAACACTGTACATATTCACTCCATCATCTACTACATCTAACACTGTACATATTCACTCATCATCTACTACATCTTACACTGTACATATTCACCCCATCATCTCACATCTAACACTGTACATATTCACTCCATCATCTACTACATGTAACACTGTACATATTCACTCCATCATCTCACAACATCTAACACTGTACATATTCACTCCATCATCTACTCCATCTAACACTGTACATATTCACTCCATCATCTACTACATCTAACACTGTACATATTCACTCCATCATCTCACAACATCTAACACTGTACATATTCACTCCATCATCTACTACATCTAACACTGTACATATTCATTTCATCATCTACAACATCTAACACTGTACATATTCACTCCATCATCTACTACATCTAACACTGTACATATTCACTCCATCATCTCACTACATCTAACACTGTACATATTCACTCCATCATCTACTCCATCTAACACTGTACATATTCACTCCATCATCTACTACATCTAACCCTGTACATATTCACTCCATCATCTACTACATCTAATACTGTACATATTCACTCATCATCTACTACATCTAACACTGTACATATTCACTCCATCATCTACTACATCTAACACTGTACATATTCACTCCATCATCTCACTACATCTAACACTGTATACATTCACTCCATCATCTCACATCTAACACTGTACATATTCACTCCATCATCTACTACATTTAACACTGTACATTTTCACTCCATCTCACATCTAACACTGTACATATTCAATCCATCATCTACTACATCTAACACTGTACATATTCACTCCATCATGTCCTACATCTAACACTGTACATATTCACTCCTTCATCCCACCACATCTAACACTGTACATATTCACTCCATCATGTCCTACATCTAACACTGTACATATTCACTCCTTCATCCCACCACATCTAACACTGTACATATTCACTCCATCATCTACTACATCTAACACTGTACATATTCACTCCTTCATCCCACCACATCTAACACTGTACATATTCACTCCATCATGTCCTACATCTAACACTGTACACATTCACTCCATCATGTCCTACATCTAACACGGTACATATTCACTCCATCATCTACTACATCTAACACTGTACATATTCACTCCATCATCTACTACATCTGACACTGTACATATTTACCTTTTTTTTGTACTTACTATGAAGAAAAATCTCCGCCACAGAAATCAAATTTTTCAGTTTTCTCAGAGCTTCTTCCAATCACTGATGTTCATCTGCTCCTCATCATTTCTTATGTACAGTCTACAGCTTTCTTAAAGGAGGTTTCTAAGAACCTTCAGCCTAATTGGTGAAGGTAAATTTGAATTTTTATTTTCATATGTCACCACTTAATTTGAATTCTGATTTACATGTGTCACTCTTTATCTTGTGGGTGTGATGACTGAATGTACGTGTATCTTTTCATATATACAAATGTTCCCTTTTTCCATGAACATGACTTTTAGACAAAAACCATTATATTCAGTTTAAAAAAGCTAATAACCTTTAGAACTCATCAAAGCTCATCAACATGCAGCCAAATCCTAAGAATTCAAAACTTTAAATTATTTTATTGATGATATGATTTGATGCAGTCAATACAAAGTACTAGTGGCCTTAGACTTTCTGGCCACTGCATGTGTATGTTTGTGTATAAACACCTTCACATTACACCTAAAAGAGCTTTTATGACATTTCATTCTACAACCCCAAATCAGAAAACGTTGGGACAGCAGGAAAAATGTAAATAATAATAAAAAACACAGCATTCCTTACATTGACTTTGACTTTTATTTGATGTCAGACAGGATGAACCTGAGATATTTCATCTTTTATCTGCTCAACTTCATTTTATTTATTAATAAACATCCATTCCTGCATTTCAGGCCTGCAACACATTCCCAAAAAAAAGTTGGGATGGGGCAATTTCCAAACAGGTGATTGTAATCATGGTTTGGTACAAAAGCAGCATCCAGGAAAGGCTGAGAGTCTCTGATGAGTAAAGATGATCAGAGGATCCAGTTTGTCCACAAATGTGTGAGAAAATGATTGAAATGTTTAAAAACAATGAACCTCAAAGAAAGATTGGAAGGGATTTGCATGTTCCCCTTCTACAGTGCAGAATATCATTAAACCATTCAATAAATCAGGAGGAATTTCAGTGTGTAAAGGTCGAGGGTGCGAGCTTAATCTGAACACTCGTGATCTTCCATCCTTCAGACGGCATGGAACTAGCTAGCTAATATAACACTAGCTGATATAACCACATGTTTGT
The DNA here is from genome assembly GCF_030014385.1 of Trichomycterus rosablanca. Classification (NCBI taxonomy): domain Eukaryota; kingdom Metazoa; phylum Chordata; class Actinopteri; order Siluriformes; family Trichomycteridae; genus Trichomycterus; species Trichomycterus rosablanca. Next base: position 3,432,531 of record NC_085988.1, on the reverse strand, counting down.
AGGAAGAACGAGACAAAGTAAAAGCTGAAACACTAAATCACTCGGTCTCCTCGGTGCCAAAACGTCTTTTAAGTGGTGAAAAGGAACAACGACATTACAAAGTGGTAAATGCTTTACTGTCCCAACTTTTTTTTGAATGTGTGTTAAAAGATGAAATATCTCAGGTTCATCCTGTCTGACATCAAATAAAAGTCAAAGTCAATGTAAGAAACCATGCTGTCCCAACTTTTTCTGATTTGGGGTTGTAGTTAACTTGTTCTAGGTTAAAAAGAAGCTGAATAATAATAATAATAATAATAATAATAATAATAATAATAATAGTAATAATAACAAAAATAACAACAACAACAATAATAATAGTAACAATAATAATAATAACAATAATAATAATAATAATACAACTATCAGATAACTACTGTAATTACACTAATAAATTACTAAGCTAAGATGATAGCATGCTAAATTGACACTGACATATATATTTATAAAAATGTCACATATTCTAAATACTTTTGGTATTTTTATCCAAAACTAAAAAAAAACCAAACAATATTAAGCATCAACCCTGTAAACACCTGGAACATGGACCCAACACTGAAACACATCCAGATATCCACCACATTCCAGGATCTTTGTCTCTACCTGTTTAGGAGAGGCCCTGCAGGGTAATTCTGGGACATTTTCATAAACATTGGGTCACATCTCAAGGACAAAAACAAATTTTAGCTGGTTCAGTCCTGCAGCTGCAGCTCCTCTGGTTTGGTTACTCATTGGAGCATTAAAAGCTTTGTACAGGTTTCAGTGACCATTATTGAAATTTCGTGCACCAGTACACCAGTACATTTCTGTATCTCCAGTTTATTCTGTATTTGTTGTCTACTGTCTGTTTGTTGTTTTTGTAGTTTTTGGGTAAACATACTTTCCAGAACTACGAGTACACGTGCACTCATGTCCTTGTCTGAATGTTTAAAGCACCAGAGAAACAACCAGATTAGGTTTCACTACACTGCAGCTCTATATACACATTAACATGTTAAGGTCCATGTTATCATTAAAAACTCCAGCAGCGCTGCTGTGTCTGATCCACTCATACCAGCACAACACACACTAACACACCACCACCATGTCAGTGTCACTGCAGTGCTGAGAATCATCCACCACCTAAATAATACCTGCTCTGTGGTGGTCCTGTGGGGGTCCTGACCATTGAAGAACAGGGTGAAAGCAGGTTAAAAAAGCATGCAGAGAAACAGATGGACTACAGTCAGTAATTGTATTCTATATGTTAAGTGGAGTTGATAAAATGGACAGTGAGTGTAGAAACAAGGAGGTGGTTTTAATGTTATGGCTGATCAGTGCAGTACACCATTAACATGGTGAAGTTAGTAAAAGGTGTAGGGCGGCACAGTGGCTCGGGGGGTAGCACTGTCGCCTCACAGCAAGAAGGTCCTGGGTTCGATCCCCAGGTTGGGCGGTCCAGGTCCTTTCTGTGTGGAGTTTGCGTGTTCTCCCCGTGTCTGCGTGGGTTTCCTTCGGGTGCTCCGGTTTCCTCCCACAGTCCAAAGACATGCAGGTGAGGTGAATTGGAGATACTAAATTGTCCATGACTGTTTGACATTAAACTTGTGAACTGATGAATCTTGTGTAGCGAGTAACTACCGTTCCTGTCATGAATGTAACCAAAGTGTAAAACATGACGTTAAAATAAACAAACAAAAGGTGGAGAATATCCAACCTGATGAATTTGGAAATTGTGCAGAAAAAGGTTGAAACATTTTTATGTTTTTTACAACACTGACAACAATCTTTGCTTCTTAATCCCGAGAAAAACTTCTACTAAAGGGGGTGCTGGAGCCTATCCCAGCTTTTCAATGGGTGCAAGGGACACAGTAACACCCTGGACGGGGCGCCAGTCCAACGCAGGGCAGACACACACACACCTACACTCACCTGTAGGGCAATTCAGTGTCTCCAATTAACCTGACTGCATATTTTTAGACTGTGGGAGGAAACCCACGCAGACACGGGGAGAACATGCAAACTCCACACAGAAAGGACCCGGACCGCCCCGCCTGGGGATCGAACCCAGGACCTTCTTGCTGTGAGGCGACAGTGCTACCCACTTAGCCACCGTGCCGCCCGACCTCAAGAGGGTAAACAGGTCACCTACAGGAGCCGTAGTAACAGAGAAAGTAAACTTAGCTTTAGATGAAGCGTTGAAGTTGCCGTTTGAGAGACCCATAGTGTACGAAGACATAGGGCGCTGGTTTCATTGAGAACTAGTAGGACAGGAGTCTAAACAAAAACTAGTGGTGGTCGGTGTGGCGTTCACCGCTATAATTAATCACTCCAAATCCTCAGGCATTTTGTTAACACAGCACCAATCTTTATTGAATATACACCGGGAGCTTCTACTGCTCCGAAAAACGAAACTTAAGTCTGTCCCGCATGCGCAGTAGGCACTTAAATAAACAGACACATTTTTCACTCCACATGACATCTCCCCCCTTTTTTTTCAGTACGGGTATACATAACAACATCAACCCTTTTAAGTCCAAACACTACCTGCTTCCTTTAGGTATTACTCGTCGAACAGAATCTACTACATGTCGAGCAACAACACAAAAAAAAAAACTGTCCCAGTGTTTCTTTTCCATTCCTTGCAATGTTTTTTTTTTTTTTTTTTTTAACACACAAACAAGTAACTGACTAAGGGTGTGGGTGGACTACCACGATCCCTTGAGATGGGACAGGGGTTATTCTGCCCTTTAAGTCCACCATCTCATCTAACTAGCATACTTGGGGTTAGGTTTAACAGTCCTCCCAAACCTGGTGACGACTTGAGCAGAGAGTTGAGGGGGTCCAGGGGTATCAGCAGGAACGTAAGCTCTAGTGGCGCTAATGTCCTGCCTTGCTGGCTCACTCTGCACATGCTGATCGTTCGGTGGAGAAGTTTCCATCTTTGGAGGTGAGGACGACTCCTGGTTCACCAGCTGGATGTGGCGCCGGTTCCTCCGGGGTGTGTCGCCTCGCTCAGTCTCCAGTGTAAAAGAGCGTGGCGCAGTTTCCCGGCGCTGCACAGTCGCTGTAGTTGTCCAAGCCTTTTCCCCATCAATCTTTAGTCTAACTTTATCACCTATGGTCAGTGGTGGAAGAGGTTGGGTAGAGTACCTGTGGTTGTAGTACTTTTCGTAGCTCCGTTTTGCTTTCGCATCATTTGCTCTAACAGTCTCTAGATTAGGCCACATCGGCTGCAGTCTCTCTTTCAGAACTGGGAGCGTTGTGCGAATTTCTCGACCCATCAACAACTTGGCGGGGATTTCCCTCGTTGGCTCTGTTGGTGTTGAGCGATAACTCAGAAGAGCTAGGTGAGGGTCGGCTTGCTTTAAGATCCACTTTGCAGTCTTTACGGCTCGTTCAGCCGCGTCGTTTGACTGGGGAAAATGAGGGCTTGACGTGACGTGTTGAAAGTCGTACTCAGCTGCGAAACGTCTGAACTGATTGGCTGAGAATTGAGGCCCGTTATCTGTCATAAGCTCCTCTGGAGTTCCAAAGCGTGTGAAGATGCTTTTCAGCTTCTGTATGACAGTGTCCGAATTTGTCTTTGGCAGATTTAAAATCTCGAGCCATCTGGAGAAGTAGTCTATCACAATTAAGTAATGATGACCTTTGTGTTCACACAGGTCGGCAGCTAGCTTTTGCCATGGGAGATCTGGCAACGGTGTGGTAATCAATGGTTCTCTGTGCTGGCTTGGCCTGTGGATTTTGCAATGTTCGCATGACAACACAAGATTTTTCACCTCTCCAGCGATGCCAGGCCATCACACAGCACCCCTATATCGCTCTCTGCACTTGGTAAGGCCTTGATGGCCCTCATGAATCTTCTGCAACATATGTTCTCGCATACTTTTAGGGATCACTATTTGTTTGCCACGTCACAGCAATCCATTGGCCTCACTGAGTGAACCACGATCTTTGAAGTATGCGTGCGCTTGCACAGCGATGCTCTTCAGGTGTTCCGGCCATCCATTGTGGACATACTTGAGGGCACACTGGAGTTCACCATCTTTTCTTGTTTCGTCTTTTATCTGTTCAATGGTTGGCTTCCTCACTCTGTGGTCGTCCTCCACTGAATCCACGTATGCTTTCACCTCTGCTTCTAGGTCAGCTGGAGCGGTGTCTCCCAAGGGTTGCCTAGACATGACATCTGCGACGACTAGGTGTTTTTCCGGGAACATATTCTGCAACTGGATTAAACTTCATTAACCTGATGAGCAGGCGCTGACATCGTATAGGTGTGGTGTCAAGGTCTTTTGAGTTGATGAGAGTTGCCAGTGGCTTGTGGTCTGTGAGCAGCCTGTAACTCTCTAAACCACAAAGATACTGGTAGAAACGCTCAGAGGCCCACACTCCTGCGAGGCACTCTTTTTCAATCTGCGTGTATCTCTTTTCGGCTTCAGTCAAAGTACGCGAGCAAAACGCAACAGGCTTCAGTGCTCCATCATGGCTCTGCAAGAGTACTCCTCCAAGCCCATAACTGCTAGCATCTGCGCTAACGACAGTTGGCTTTGCTGGATCAAAGAACCCTAAGACGGGTGCTGACGAAATGAGCTGTTTCACTTCTGTGAATGCTCTATCTTGCAGTGGTCCCCAACACCAATCACGCTCAGACTTGAGCAGTTCGGTGAGCGGTTGTAGCACGGTGGAGAGGTTTGGTAAATAACGCCCAATGTAGTTCACCATTCCAAGCAGCCGTCTCAACTCACTCACGTTCTGGGGTGGTTCCATTGCTGTTATGGCTTTAACCCTCTCTGGGTTGGGGGTTATACCATCTTTGGTCACAACCTGTCCTAGAAAGTTCAGTTCTGGCTGGCTGATCCGACATTTGTCCTTGTTGAGCCTCAGGCCTGCAGCTTTTATGGTCTCCATGACCTGCTTTAGTCTCTGGTCGTGAATTTCCTGCCTTTCTCCAGTCACTAAAATATCGTCCATAAAGACGACTGTCCCGTCATGCCCACACAGCAGCTCCGACATCTTCCTTTAAAAAGTTTCAGGAGTCGAGGTGATACCAAAGGGCAGCCTCTTAAAACAGTACCTTCCTAAGGGTGTAATAAAGGTGGTCAGACGAGCACTGTTTTCTTCTAGAAAGATTTGCCAATATCCGCTCTCAGCATCTAAGCTGGAAAACACAGTACCCTTTGCTAGCTTGGGCAATATATCATCCAAGGTAGGCAAGATGAACTTCTCACGTTTCACATTCTCGTTAAGTCTTTTCAAATCCACGCAAACTCTTATTTTTCTATTCTTTTTCATTACTGGTACCATGGGCGCGCACCATTCAGTTGGCTCAGTCACTTCCTCTATTATGCCCATTGCCTCCATTCTCTTTAGCTCCTCTTCAACTTTGGGGAGTAGGGGGATGGGAACCCGACGTGGCGTAGCTATACTGTATGGCTGTGCACCAGGGGTCGGTACTTGGACCTCTATTATTTACACTCTATATGCTTCCACTAGGCGAAATTATTCATAAACATGGCATAAAATTTCACTGCTATGCAGATGACACGCAGCTGTATATATCAGCCAAACCAAATGATACTGACACAATCAGTAAGATAGAAGATTGTGTAAACGACATAAAAAACTGGATGTCGTGTAATTTTCTTTTACTTAATTCAGATAAAACTGAGGTTTTACTTGTTGGCTCTAAAGCTGCAAGAGACAAGTTGTCTAACCTGGTGCTAAACCTAAACACGTTCTCTGTTACTCCCAGCCCAGATGTAAAAAACTTGGGTGTCACAATAGATTCAGATCTTTCCTTTGATACACACAATAATATTACTAGAGTTGCTTTCTATCATTTGCGTAATATCTCTAAAATAAGAAATATACTATCTGTTAATGACGCCGAAAAACTGATCCATGCGTTTATAACTTCTCGGTTAGATTATTGTAATGCTCTTCTAACTGGATGCTCTGGTAGATCCATAAACAAACTCCAGTTAGTTCAAAATGCAGCAGCTCGAGTGCTAACTAGAACTAAAAAATTTGATCATATTAGTCCTGTTCTATCATCTCTACACTGGCTGCCAGTTAAATTCCGCATTGATTACAAAATACTTTTACTAACCTATAAAGCGCTACATGGTCTGTACCACAGTATCTGAGTGAACTTATTAATCACTACAGCCCAGCGCATCCACTTCATTCACAAGATGCAGGGCTACTTATAGTTCCTAAAATTAAAAAGACCACAGCTGGTGGAAGAGCATTTTCTTACAAAGCTCCACAACTTTGGAATAATCTTCCTGCCTCTGTTCGGGATTCGGACACAGTCTCAATGTTTAAGTCTAGACTGAAAACATATTTATTTTCTCAGGCTTTTGATTAATATAGACAAAGGCGCAGAGCTCGGGGGTTCTTGGTCATAGAAACTTGTGGTGATCAGGGATGTTGGGTTGCTGTCGTTCTGCCTCTCTTATCCGATCACTCTGGTTTGATGACGGTGGGGAGATGGGTGCTGATGTCCTATGAAAGCCTTCATGACCTTGTTACCTGCTCGCTCTCCCTTTTAGTTATGCTGTAATAATTAGGGCTGCCGGAGTCTAAAACTCTCTGTAAAACTGTTTTACTCAACTAGCATTGTACATTATTAATTACATTCTCTGTTGTTTTACTCCAAAGGCATTCTGATGGAAACCTGTTTACCCGCCGAGGTTAAGGATTAAAGTCGAGACTGCCGTGACAACTATGCTGCTCCTGCCTGATGTGACGGGTCTGGAGTAATTGCACCAAGAATGACAAGAAATCACTACAGACTTTATTGAAGACTAGAACAACTCTATTATTATTTATCTATTTATTACCAGTTATAACTTTTAGATCATTTAATTCTGTGTTTGTATGCTCTGTGTAAATCGTGTATTTATTTAAAGTATCCTCCAGGCCACCCAAGAAGGATGGGCCCTGCTGAGTCTGGTTCCTCTCAAGGTTTCTTCCTGTAATTTTCAGGGAGTTTTTCCTTGCCACAGTCGCCCTCGGCTTGCTCAACAGGGATTTTTGTATCTATTGGTCCTGGATTTTGTGAAGTTGCTTTGAGACAATGTCTATTGTAAAAAGCGCTATATAAATAAAGTTGACTTGACTTGACTTGACCATCTTTCAGAGTGATTTTCACTGGTTCTCCTTTTAATGTGCCCAGTCCACTAAATGTACTGATCTCATCAATGCGCTTAATTAAGCCCAGTTTTGTTGCCACTGTTCGGCTAAGGAGGTTTTCTCCATTGGTCTTAACCACTACTACCCGAAAGCAGCAGTTTTGGAGTTGGCCATTGACACGAGCTTTAATTTTGGCTAAAAACTGCCCTCTTGTGGCCATGACGCCACCAGGACTCTGTAAAGTGTTCTTTACAGCACTGAGTTTAGGCTTGCTCTGTAATGTTTCATAGGTGGCCTCGGACATTACTGAAGTGTCGGCGGCGGAGTCAATTTTGAATGAGACTGGCGTATCTCCTAAAGTTAAAGTGGTACGCCAAGGTGGCTCATCTTCTGCTAACAATGCATCTTTGCTTTGTTTTAGCTCTACTGATCCTAAGAACATAGTGTCATCCTCATCAGCTTCAGTTATCTCCCGCACGGCTGTCTTTGAATAACACACTGAAGCAAAGTGTCCAGTTTTGTTACACTTCAGGCATTTTTTTCCTTTTGCAGGACACTGCTCCCTGTCAGCATGATTTCGCCCACATCTTGTGCATGCTCCTTTTCTCGTCTTTTTGTTTATTTTAGCCGACATGCCTGTTCTTTTTTGTTCTGTCTTTCTGACTTATTTTATGTTATCCACATGCTCCGCGCCTTTTCCACCTTCTGTGTTCTGTGTTTTTATTAGCTCACTATGCCTGGCCATTTCAATGGCAGTCCGCAGCGTTAGATCACTTTTCATTTGCAGTTTTTGTGAAACTTGCTTGTCACGGATGCCGGTCACTAAACGGTCTCGCATCTGCTCGTCTTTTTGTGCCCCAAACTCACAACTTTCGGCTAGCTCATACAGCTGCCTGACAAATGCTTCCACACTTTCGCCGGGAAGTTGAACTCTTGAGTGAAACCTTGCACGCTCAAAGATAACGTTGCGTTTCGGGATAAAATGTTCATCAAATTTGGCCATGACCACGGCGTATTTATCACCGTCTCTCGCGCTACCAAACGTGAACGACTTGAATATGTGCTCGGCCTCCGCTCCCATTGAATAAATTAGAGCATTTACCTGCACTGTTTCCTCATCCTCCGTAAGCCGTGAAGCTATTCGATACCTGGCAAATCTCTGTTTCCAGTCCGGCCATGCTTCTGGCTTGGAGAAATCAAACTGCTCCGGCGGTGCGAACTTCGCCATTGCAATCCGCGCGTCGGTCTCCTCAAACACACGTCCAACTCCGTCTCCGGCTCACTAGCGTTATAAGTTTTTCTTCTGACACCATGTGGCGTTCACCGCTATAATTAATCACTCCAAATCCTCAGGCATTTTGTTAACACAGCACCAATCTTTATTGAATATACACCGGGAGCTTCTACTGCTCCCAAAAACGAAACTTAAGTCTGTCCCGCATGCGCAGTAGGCACTTAAATAAAACACATTTTTCACTCCACATGACAGGCGGATCGATCCAAATATCGATATTATCGATACCAACGTTGGTATGGTGGAATCGATACTTTAGTTTCAGTTTTTTCTCCGCTACATTCAGTTCGCTCCTCCTGTTTTATCCAAAAGTAGATGTGTGTGTGTGTTTGCTCCTCCCTGCTCCGCTGTGTTTTATTGTCGTGCCGTCATGTGACTACAGTATGCGACCGAGAAAATACACACAGCAGTGAGAGGCAGAGAGAAACAGTGGAGATTTTCATCAGTTTTAAAACATTTGTTCTTCAGTTATGTTATGTTGTACTGTACTTTGTTTTAAGTAGGGATGCATCGATACCATTTTTTCCCAACCGAGTACGAGTACATGTATTTTTGTACTTGCCGATACGATACCGATACCTATTTAGAATACCGAAACACACGTGAGAAATGAGAAGTTTAATGATACCAAGCCCAAAAATGCACGTCAACAAGTAGCGAGCGATCAAAGTGTTTGTGCGCTGACGTGATGAAATCAAGGAGGAAAATAAATGAATCTGAGTGGATTTGGCAACACGAGCAGCATGGATTGTTCTGTAGTGAGTTGGAGGTTAATAAATAATTTTGTTGTTATGTTTTGTAGAGAACGATCAGGTCAGAAATACTGTAAAACGTGTGTGTGTGCTGATGTATTCTGATATAAACTATATTATCCCCCTGTCCCACCTGTTTACACTCCTCTCCTGCGTTTCCCCTCACACCGCATCCTGCGTTCTCATTGGCTGTTCGACATGTCACTCATTCCCAGTCGCACATCTCAGATCAGATATCTGACCTGCTAGACGAGCGCTCGGCGAGCTGGTCAGATCGAGGTGTTGGATAGTTCACACTTAGCGATCGAGAGCCGAGTTTCGATCGCCGAGCGAACGCCGAGTCGCTCCTGAGCCGGCAAATCCAGCGCCGACCGACCACCGAGAGAAAATCAGGGCAAAAGTCGTGTAGTGTGAACCGGGCATAACGCAGCAACGTGCACTAGGCACACGGTATCGGATGTTTAGTATCGGAGCCTCGTTTGCGAGTGCGAGTACAAGTTAATGAGCGCGGTATCGGGCCAATACCCGATACCAGTATCGGTACTCATGCATCTCTAGTTTTAAGCCAGATAAGAATATTTCTGTACTTTATTTTACAAAAAGCCAGAGAGTGCAATGAGAGGGGGAATTATGGTTTCTTATTATATAAATGTTTCTCAACAAAACCCCCAGACTTCATTAAAGATTATTACGTTAATAAAATTACTTTTTATTCACCTAAAAACTGTAGTAGGTTTTCACTGCACATGATGAACTAATTAACACAAAATCATTTATTAGTCAAAGCATGTTGATGATCAGTGTTGGGGGTAAGGTGGTACAAAGTAATGCGTTACAGTTAGGGTGGCCACATTCATAGTCACAAAAAGGAGGACATTACACCCCAAAATGGCGGACATTACACCCAAAAGGAGGACGTCATATTAGGAACAGGGGGACATGCTACTGCAACACACAGAATGAAACCAGAACCCATATAACAGAGTTTTTGACCAATTTAAGCAAGAATTCTATAATAAATAACTTTTTTACTCATTAAATGTTGTGTCTACTTTTCATATTTAAGTTTGTTCCTCGCTGCCTCCAAAAAATTTACTTTTTGGCATTTTCACAGCGTTCATGAGCATGAGAGCTGAGGGACTAATTGACTCAGGTAGAGGTGTTCACAGAACAGAGTGGGCGGGCGAAATTCAACCACCCAATCACAGACTAGCATTTATAGGGTGGATCGTCTGCGATTGGCCAGTGGTAGCACTATAAGCAGTCACATGAGGCTGTTAAACCAATGAAATACAAAGCATTTGTTTTGACATGTACCTGAGCCAATGACAGATAATATTGATCAAAAATAAAACCAGTTCACTCCAAAAGGAGGATTTTTAAGTGTCCGTCCTAGCGTTGCATGGATGGAGGACAGGCGGCTGAAAAAACGGACTGTCCGACCTAATGCCGGACGTCTGGCCACCCTAGTTACAGTAATGTGATTACTTTTTTCCTGTAACTAAGTAATGTAAGACATTACAGTTACACATTTTGTAATCACATTACAGTTACTAACTTAATAAAAACTGTTACTTGCGTTACTCACATTTTTTATATAAAATATAATTTTTTTAAAACCCAAAGCATAAAACAAAGCTGTTTTCGGCGTAATTTGTGCATGTACGCCACAGCTGACTGCACAGCTGGTCATGTGACTGAGTGATGAGTCGTTCGGAAACGATCCGATTCTATTGAACGACTCTTTGAAATGAACGAAAAAGAACCGAGTCGCTCCTCTAGTAAGTATAAGGACAAATAATTGAGGAATAAACTTCTTTAATGATGTTAAATCTGATTGGTTCATGGCGCGTATGTTTTAAAGCAGAAACAAACACAGACACATCTCTGCACAAGAGGATTTTTCTGAAACTAAATAAATGGAATTTGTTTGTAGATGTGATTCCAGTATTCAGTATTTGTGTGGGTTTAAGAATGTAACGTGAAAGTAAAGTAATGAGGAACGAGTAATGAGTAAAGTAATCCCATTACAATTTTAGTTAAGTAATAAGTAATGAGTAATGGATTTCTTTTTTTTGAGTAACTACCCCAACACTGTTAATGATACATTCACCTCATAAATCATGACACACTGTTCCTCCCTGCATAAAAAATTAATAAGCTGCTTTATAAGTAAAAAGTATCAGTATCGGATTGATATCGGTGATACTGGCCCTGTATTTACTTGGTATCGGATCGATACCAAATTTTGCAGTATCGCACACCACTAACAAAAACAACTCCTTATCTGGTTAAGATACCTTTGCAAAGTAAATGGTCACCAATGCTTTAGGGTAGAGAGTAATTAAGTCAAGTCAAATTTATTTATATAGCAATTTTTACAATAGACATCATCTCAAAGCAACTTTACAGAATCCAGGACCAACAGACCAAAACAATTATAAAATGATAACATGATCAAGTGGGACAGTGGTAGCCTAGTGGGTAGAGCTTTGGGCTATCAACCGGAAGATTGGCGGTTCAAATCCAGGCTCTGCTATGCAGCCACTGTTGGGTCCTTGAGCAAGGCCCTTGACCCTGTCTGCTCCAGGGGCGCTGTAAGGTGGCTGACCCTGCGCTCTGACCCCAGTTTCCAAACAAGCTGGGATATGCGAAGAAAGAATTTCATTGTACTGTACATCTGTATATGTATATATGACAAATAAAGTATATCTTCATCATGGTGCCTTTTTAAACATCTTAGGAAATAAAAGTTGTGTTTTTAAAAGAACAAACCTGGTGGTCCTGGGTAACTAGTTAATCAAAGAACTAAAAATGTAAATCCACACATCTGCTTTATATCAACAAAACTGTTTTCCAAATTATTGGTGCTAATATTATTATTTCTATAAATCCACACCTGCACACCCTTTACTAACACCACATGTCTAGACCTTCACTACGATCAGAGCTGGGCGCTTTCTGAATCACCCGGGTTAATGATTCGAATCTTTGTACTGAATCAGGAATCACGAGTCTGAAATCTCGATGAACCCAGATGCTATGAGTCCTCTGACTGGCTGCTGCTAAGTACACAAGGCGAGTGAGCAGACTCACTGGAAACACCGCGGACTCAGATGATTTGGCCGAACTGACTTCACTCCAGTCCGTGAATCTAAATAATAAGTTAAATATTCCAGTAAACAAGCGGTTAAACACACTGGTGTTCGTTATGTGGCTGATTTTATGCACATGCTGTTATTATTATTATTATCAGTAGTAGTGGTACAGATTAGTAATGCCTCATGGTAATTTATTGACGGTTTATTTTGGTGCCACTGTGGCTGCCTGACTGGGTGAAGTTACCATGGCAATTTGTTGTTGACCATCCCCCTTTAACCCTCGACCTATTAATATACCCATCTGATTGGTAGGTGAGTCCACCCCCCTCTCCCCCATGATCAAGATTCCCATGCAGTAAATCAATCGCAATCAAGATGTCAGTACAAGTGACTCAACTGACTCGAGTGAACCGGATCACATTACTGAGTGAATCAGATTAACTCGGGTCCATAAAATGAACCGGATTTACCACCACTAACACTATCACATGTGGTTCCTTCATTATATTATAATAAACCTTCCCTCTGAAAAATAGTATCTACTAGACTACAGAAATACAAGAGTTGAGAAAGAGATCAATATATATGGATTCCCTGGAGTTTTTAAGTTTTTAATTCATTTTCAGCTTGCGGAACGTCACTCCATCTGGTTGCTCCCTCCATTTCAGTGTGACGTTCTGTTCCATTCCATGTTCCTTCAGTTTCTGCTGGATCTGAAAAACAGAAGATGATTGCATTAGGAACTCAGCAGGATGATGGAAGGACAAAAATAAGTAGAGCCGGTGTATCAAAACACCAAGAGGTTCTTGCTGCTGGAATAGGGGTGAACTGTACATTATCAGTAGAACCCTTCCCAAAATTAAACCCACCATCTCCAAAACAGCATCCATTACTGCGGGATTGTTCACATCCTGATCCGACTGAACCTTTATCCCGATGATCTGCTGCTGTTTAGTCACGTCTGCACATAGAAGCACATTGTGGTAGCCGTTAGTAGTAAAAAAACTAAGTTGATGTTATTATTTTGTATTTTGTGTTTTTTATTGATTTTGTGTTTATAAATTTATTACGTAAGTTGGGGGGCGTGTTGATCATCACTTAGTGACGTATTGGAACTCTGGAATTATATCACTTTGTGACGTATTGAAACTGGAATTATCACTTTGTGACGTATTGGAACTCTGGAATTATCACTTTGTGACGTATTGGAACTTTGGAATTATAAAGACATTTAAAAAGATCATTTATTTTGTGGATGTAACAATGAACAATAAACCACTATGCACTATACATAAACGCGTCGACTGAAGTGTGTACAAACAAGGCAGCAGCTACCACACACATAAAACATTATTATTATTATATTCTAAAAGCATTTTAAAGTGTAAATAATATAAGATGAAATATATTAAATATATGAACCTCTGTGGCAGAAGAAAACCAAAATGTTTGAAGAATATGTATCAGCGGCCTGGTAATTAATCATATAACTACAATTCTCATTCCCGAAGGCATTATCAGGTTGTCCAAGCAGCCATGGAAGGTTGGTCATGTAGGTCTGGTCCAACCACTTCCAGGGGTCTCTGAACAGGCCGATCCAGGCCACACCGCTGATCTTTCCATTTACAACAGACTGTTCAGTTGCATCTCTCACACTGGCCAGGTCTGTGTGATTCTTCCTGCAGAAGCTCTGAGCATCAAACCACGTCATTAGAGTTGAGTAGAAGATGTACCGGTCAGTGCCGTTTTTACTGACTGGAAGAAATAGAAATAAAATAGAGATAAATGTTTTTGCTTACAGGACCTAAAGGTGAGCAGGATGGCACTGGTACTTTATTTACACAAACAGTCGGTCTGTTGTACTGACCAAGATACTGTTAATGGACAAGAACAACAATTAGGATATTTTGTCATTAAATTTAACAGAATTAGACACTAGCAGATGTTACTAGTAGTTTCATTCTGGGCAAACAGACCATGATATTAGCTGTTGAGATGTCAATAAGGCCTTTATACCTCAACTAATGCCAAGTTCACACTACACGACTGGATCTCTTGCATTCGGGAGTCTCTTAAGTCGGTGTGTATCTCACACTACATGACTGATCGGCGACAGGGGGTAACACACTACACCATCTATCACCGGGATGGGTCTGTCTGGTCTCCCAAACTACGTTTTGTAATGAAAACACACGAGAAATGACGAGGGGTTTATTGACACCACGTCCAAAAATGCACGTCAACAATAAGTTGTTTGTGTGCTGATGTGCAGCGTAAAAGCAAGTAGCAAAACAAAATGAATCTGAGTGGATTTGGAAACACGACCAGCAGGGGGCGTCTGTTCTGTTCTGTAGTGAGCTGGAGGTTAATAAATATTTTTTTTTTGTAATGCAGTGTGGGGTATTAAGATTCGGTGTGGACGGTAAGGTCACAAATACTGTAAAGCTTGTTTCTGTGCTGATGTACTCTAATAGAAACCATATTATACCCCTGTACCACGTTTTTACACTCCTCCCCCCGGGTTTCCAGCACTGGCTGCCAGTTGGCCAACCGATCCAGATATTTAGAGCCGCTCGGATGGAGTAGTTGAACAGTTCACACACAGCGATCGAGATAGAAGCACTTTGTAGTTCTACAATTACTGATTGTAGTCCATCTGCTTCTCTACATACTTTGTTAGCCCTCTTTCACCCTGTTCTTCAATGGTCAGGACCACCACAGAGCAGGTATTATTTAGGTGGTGGATCATTCTCAGCACTGCAGTGACACTGGCATGGTGGTGGTGTGTTAGTGTGTGTTGTGCTGGAATAAGTGGAGTTTTTAAAACACCTCAGTGTCACTGCTGGACTGAGAATAGTCCACCAACCAAAAATATCCAGCCAACAGCGCCCCGTGGGCAGCGTCCTGTGACCACTGATGAAGGTCTAGAAGATGACCGACTCAAACAGCAGCAATAGATGAGCGACCGTCTCTGACTTTACGTCTACAAGGTGGACCAACTAGGTAGGAGTGTCTAATGGAGTGGACAGTGAGTGGACACGGTGTTTAAAAACTCCAGCAGTGCTGCTGTGTCTGATCCTCTCACACCAGCACCATGTCAGTGTCACTGCAGTGCTGAGATTGATCCACCACCTAAATAATACCTGCTCTGTGGGGGTCCTGACCAATGAAGAACAGCATGAAAGAAACAGATGGACTACAGTCAGTAATTGTAGAACTACAAAGTGCTTCTATATGGTAAGTGAAGCTGATAAAATGGACAGTGAGTGTAGAAACAAGGAGGTGGTTTTAATGTTATGGCTGATTGGTGTATATCAGTGTATGAATTGGTGTATGAAAATTTTACTCACCATCGTAGCATATGAACGGATAAAGTAAACTACACTGCATATCGTACCAGTACCCAAAATACAATAAAACACAGTGTTGTTTTCCGCCTGCGTTGTTGGGCTTTCCTGGAATCCATCTGCTGAAACTTCCCAGCGACTCGTTTCCGTTGGACCACAGGAAGCGATTCAAATCAAGGTACATTCCAATCCATGCAGGTAAGGTGTATTTGCTCTGCGCTTCACTTTGAAGTCGGGCCAGGTTGGCAGCACTGTCGATGATAGCCAGGTCATTGTGGTTTGCCTGGCAGTAAGCTCGGGCGTCACTCCATTTTTTTGCAGGCTGAATCAGATAGTACTTACGAGGGACATACGAGACGACCAGAACCAATCCTGTGGACCATAAACATAAAAACAATTTACACTGTAGTAAATCTGTGACAGAAAATGTCAACAAAATACCTTGTTGTTACAATATTTTGTTTCATTACCGCAACATGCTGTGATCAGAATATCAGATCATGAAGGGTTTCTACAGGACAGTGTCCAGTCTGCTGATCTTAGTGCCATACCAAACCCTGATTCATGGAGTGCCTGAGAGATGGGTGTCCATCCAACAGGTTCCACAATCTCTGCACAGGCCTTTTAGGGCTCATTTTCAGTGACTAGCTTTCCTATTTCCCTGACCCGGACCCATTTTCTCTAGAACGAATGCGCCAAGCATCTTTCATTTCCAAATTATTGAGGCCACCGTGGTACCGGAAACACTCAGTTCCTTTACATGCTTTATATCCTGCTCCTCCTCTGCAAACCCCAATTGTAGATGAATTTTGTAAAATACAGTAAACGATTTGTTCATTCTCTTGAATCTTTATTTCACTTGTTTCCAATTTCACTGATGAATTTCATTGTGTTGTGTGAATATAAACAAACTTTGAATTTGATGCCAGAGGCGTTTACCAACGTGTTCCTTCACTTTTTTTTATTAATGAGGCCTTTTAATGTTTTAGAACACGTGTCGAACGTCAACTTATGTGGCCCGCGGGAGCTTAAAAGACGTATTATTGTCTTAAAATACACTGTAAAATCCTACATAAACTGCATCTTCCACAATGCATGCAGATTTAGTGACCCACAAAGTGACTGCAACTCGCATCCCACCACTAGATGGCAGTGTTTCCACATCAGCGTTTAACTGAGGCGGTTTTCCAACAAGTGATGCTGAGAAATATTTACACATAATCCCAAAATGTCCAATAAGAGAAAATTGAAGCAGATGAAAGGTAGAAAGTGAAAACAAGTTTGTGTTTTAATAAGAGAAACTGGTGCATCTCTTGTGTTATGAGGGTGTGTTTAGGGCAAGCTTTAGCCTAGTGGTTAGGGTACTGGACTAGTAATCAAAAGGTTGCTGGTTCAAGCCTCACCACTGTTAGGTTGCTGCTGTTGGGCCCTTGAGCAAGGCCCTTAACCCTCAATTGCTCAGATTGTATACTGTAACTGTATTGTAAGTCGCTTTGGATAAAGGCGTCTGCTAAATGCTGAAAATGTAAAATGTAAATGTGTGTGTGTAGTAAAGGAGAACAATATAAATGTAGATATACGTTATAAATATACAGGATAAATTTGTCATTTTGACACCAAACACAGAATTTTGCCTGAACAAGAATTAAAAGGCAGAGAGCATCACAGCAGGATATGTTACAATCGACCCTTTGAGGGCCACCATGATCCAGATGTGGCCCTCGGTGAAACTGAGTTTGACACCCCTGTTTTAGGAAATCAGGACACTAATGATTGCAGGTTTGCAGCTGGAATTTTTTTCCATTCTTGCTTGATACAACAACTCAAGACCAAAACCTCTAAACCACGAGCCTAGAGCTACAGTGGCAAAAGAAAACAGTAAACAGTACAAGGAAAAACCTGAAGAGGAACCGAACCCGTCCTTCTTCGGTGGATCATTTGGGTGAACTTTGATTAAACAAACTTAATATGTAAAAATAAAAGTCTCTCTCTCTCTCTCTCTCTCTCTCTCTCTCTCTCTCTCTCTCTCTCTCTCTCTCTCTCTCTCTCTATATATATATATATATATATATATATATATATATATATATATACAGTGAAGCCCGAAATTATTATAAATTATATATATATATTATTATATATATATATATATATATATATATATATATATATATATATATACAGTGAAGCCCGAAATTATTCATACCCCTGGCAAATTTTGACTTAAAGTTACTTTTATTCAACCAGCAATTTTTTTTTTTTACCGGAAATGACACAGGCGTCTCCCAGAAGATAATAAGACGATGTACAAGAGGCATCATTATGGAAAAAAATATTTCTCAGCTTTTATTTACATTTGAACAAAAAGTGGCATGTCCAAAATTATTCATACCCTTCTCAATAATTAATAGAAAAGCCTTTATTGGCTATTACAGCAATCAAACGCTTCCTATAATTGCTGACCAGCTTTTTGCATGTCTCCACTGGTATTTTTGCCCATTCATCTTTAGCGATGAGCTCCAACTCTTTCAGGTTGGAGGGTCTCCTTGCCATCACCCTGATCTTTAGCTCCCTCCACAGATTCTCAATTGGATTCAAGTCAGGACTCTGGCTGGGCCACTGCAAAATGTTAATGTTTTTGTCCGCTAACCATTTCTTCACCACTTTTGCTGTGTGTTTTGGGTCGTTGTCGTGCTGAAATGTCCACTGGTGCCCAAGGCCAAGTTTCTCTGCAGACTGCCTGATGATGTTGTTGAGAATCTTGATGTATTGATCTTTTTTCATGATGCCGTTTACTGTGATTAGGTTCCCTGGTCCATTGGCTGAAAAACACCCCCAAATCATTAGGTTCCCACCACCATGTTTTGACAGTGGGGATGGTGTTCTTAGGGTTGAAGGCTTCTCCTTTTTTACACCAAATGAAGGATACATCATTGTGGCCAAACAATTAAATTTTTGTTTCATCTGACCATAAAACAGAAGACCAGAAGTCTTCTTCTTTGTCCAGATGAGCATTTGCAAAGGCCAAGCGAGCTTTTGTGTGCCTTTTCTGGAGAAGTGGCGTCCTCCTTGGTCTGCGTCCGTGGAACCCAGCAGTGTGCAGTGTCCGTTGGACTGTCTGCCTTGAGACGTTGCCACCAGCAGAGCCCAGATTCACCAGGATGGCCTTGGTGGTGATCCTTGGATTCTTTTTCACCTCTCTCACTATCCTCCTGGCCAGCACAGGTGTCACTTTTGGCTTCCGACCACGTCCTCTGAGATTTTCCACAGTGCGGAATGTCTTGTATTTTTTAATAATACTTTGCACTGTAGCCACTGGAACTTGAAAACATTTAGATATGGCCTTATAGCCCTTTCCTGACTTGTGAGCTGCCACAATGCACAGCCGCAGGTCCTTAGTGAGCTCCTTTGTCTTAGCCATGACTGTCCACAAACCAACTGCAGAGAGTTGCTGTTTTTCACCTGTTGAGTTGATTAAAACAGCTGTTCCCAATGAATCAGGGTAATTAGGATGCTTTAGAACAGCTTGGACTATTTGGAATGGTATAGAACTTTGGATTTTCCCATAGACTGTGACAGTTTGCAAAGGGTATGAATAATTTTGGACATGCCACTTTTTGTTCAAATGTAAATAAAAGCTGGGAAATATTTTTTTCCATAATGATGCCTCTTGTACATCGTGTTATTATCTTCTGGAAGACACCTGTGTCATTTCTGGTCAAAAAAAAAATTGCTGGTTGAATAAAAGTAACTTTAAGTCAAAATTTGCCAGGGGTATAAATAATTTTGGGCTTCACTGTATATATAATACATACAGTAGACGGTGTTTTTTTCAGTGTTTTCTTTATATTTTGTAAAATTCAATATTAAAATGTCCCTAAAGAAGGTGCAGAGGAAGCGTAGTGTTGAGAAAATGAACAAATATATTACATTTGTTGTTGTATAATTACTCCTGCCAGTAGGTGTCACTGTGTATCAGACAGAGGGGACAGTTAGTGAGAGAGAAGAAGGAAATCGGCTCAGTAAAGTATTCTTTCTGTCGTGCAATTACACCTACAAAATACAACACTACTGAAATAAAGAAGGAAATAATAGAGAAATATGAGAGTGATTGTTGTTTCTGGTAGATACAGTTTATATAAAAAGAAGGAAATGTATTATGGTGTATGATAAAGCACACGTACTGTACTGAAATGTGATGTGTGTTTATGTACAGTACAGTACTACTGTGTATTGTTGTGTATTATTGTTTATTACAGTATCTATTCTATAATTTAAGATTTAAGTGAGAATATACGTGTATTTATAACAAAAAAGAGCATTTAAGACATTAGAGAGGTTAGGGGTAAGGGGGGGTTTGGGAGGTCTGGCATGGATTAATTCTGTTTACATTATTTCTTCTGGGAAAAATAGGTTCAGCTAACGAACCTAAGTCAAGGGTCGACTGTACTTAAAGTGATTAGTGATTTCCACATAGTTAGTATTAACAGTTAGGGACGACAGCTTAATAATCCACTCATTTGTGTTCCTTAACATGTGGAGAGGAATTAATGACAGAATATAATGCAACACATGTATGTCACTGCGTTTCCATAGCGACATGCGGTAAACCTTCTTCACTTACCTGTGAGAAACAGGAGGATCATCAGTATCTGATTCATCACTGATGTGTTAGCAGTTCCACCTAAAATAAAGTGAAATTTAGCAGCTACATTAATAATCACTGTACATATTCACTCCATCATCTAACACTGTACATATTCACTCCATCATCTAACACTGTACATATTCACTCCATCATCTAACACTGTACATATTCACTCATCATCTAACACTGTACATATTCATTCCATCATCTAACACTGTACATATTCACTCCATCATCTAACACTGTACATATTCACTCATCATCTAACACTGTACATATTCACTCATCATCTAACACTGTACATATTCATTCCATCATCTAACACTGTACATATTCATTTAACACTGTACATATTCACTCATCATCTAACACTGTACATATTCATTCCATCATCTAACACTGTACATATTCATCTAACACTGTACATATTCACTCATCATCTAACACTGTACATATTCACTCATCATCTAACACTGTACATATTCACTTCATCATCTAACACTGTACATATTCACTCATCATCTAACACTGTACATATTCACTTCATCATCTAACACTGTACATATTCACTCATCATCTAACACTGTACATATTCACTCATCATCTAACACTGTACATATTCATTCCATCATCTAACACTGTACATATTCATTCCATCATCTAACACTGTACATATTCATCTAACACTGTACATATTCACTCATCATCTAACACTGTACATATTCATCTAACACTGTACATATTCACTCATCATCTAACACTGTACATATTTACTCATCATCTAACACTGTACATATTCACTCATCTAACACTGTACATATTCACTCCATCATCTAACACTGTACATATTCACTCCATCATCTAACACTGTACATATTCACTCATCATCTAACACTGTACATATTCATCTAACACTGTACATATTCACTTATCATCTAACACTGTACATATTCACTTCATCATCTAACACTGTACATATTCACTCATCATCTAACACTGTACATATTCACTCCATCATCTAACACTGTACATATTCACTCCATCATCTAACACTGTACATATTCACTCCATCATCTAACACTGTACATATTCATCTAACACTGTACATATTCACTCATCATCTAACACTGTACATATTCATCTAACACTGTACATATTCACTCATCATCTAACACTGTACATATTCACTCATCATCTAACACTGTACATATTCACTCCATCATCTAACACTGTACATATTCACTCATCATCTAACACTGTACATATTCACTTCATCATCTAACACTGTACATATTCATCTAACACTGTACATATTCACTCATCATCTAACACTGTACATATTCATCTAACACTGTACATATTCACTCCATCATCTAACACTGTACATATTCACTTCATCATCTAACACTGTACATATTCACTCATCATCTAACACTGTACATATTCACTCCATCATCTAACACTGTACATATTCACTCATCATCTAACACTGTACATATTCACTTCATCATCTAACACTGTACATATTCACTCATCATCTAACACTGTACATATTCACTCCATCATCTAACACTGTACATATTCACTCCATCATCTAACACTGTACATATTCACTCCATCATCTAACACTGTACATATTCACTCCATCATCTAACACTGTACATATTCACTCATCATCTAACACTGTACATATTCACTTCATCATCTAACACTGTACATATTCACTCCATCATCTAACACTGTACATATTCACTTCATCATCTAACACTGTACATATTCACTCCATCATCTAACACTGTACATATTCACTCATCATCTAACACTGTACATATTCACTCCATCATCTAACACTGTACATATTCACTCATCTAACACTGTACATATTCACTCATCTAACACTGTACATATTCACTCCATCATCTAAAACTGTACATATTCACTCCATCATCTAACACTGTACATATTCACTCATCATCTAACACTGTACATATTCATCTAACACTGTACATATTCACTCATCATCTAACACTGTACATATTCACTCCATCATCTAACACTGTACATATTCACTCCATCATCTAACACTGTACATATTCACTCCATCATCTAACACTGTATATATTCACTCATCATCTAACACTGTATATATTCACTCATCATCTAACACTGTACATATTCACTCCATCATCTAACACTGTACATATTCACTCCATCATCTAACACTGTACATATTCACTCCATCATCTAACACTGTACATATTTACTCATCATCTAACACTGTATATATTCACTCCATCATCTAACACTGTACATTTTTGCTCATCATCTAACACTGTATATATTCACTCATCATCTAACACTGTACATATTCATCTAACACTGTACATATTCACTCATCATCTAACACTGTACATATTCACTCATCATCTAACACTGTACATATTCATTCCATCATCTAACACTGTACATATTCATTTAACACTGTACATATTCACTCATCATCTAACACTGTACATATTCACTCATCATCTAACACTGTACATATTCACTCATCATCTAACACTGTACATATTCATTCCATCATCTAACACTGTACATATTCATTTAACACTGTACATATTCACTCATCATCTAACACTGTACATATTCACTCATCATCTAACACTGTACATATTCACTTCATCATCTAACACTGTACATATTCACTCATCATCTAACACTGTACATATTCACTCATCATCTAACACTGTACATATTCATTCCATCATCTAACACTGTACATATTCATCTAACACTGTACATATTCATTCCATCATCTAACACTGTACATATTCATCTAACACTGTACATATTCATTCCATCATCTAACACTGTACATATTCATCTAACACTGTACATATTCACTCATCATCTAACACTGTACATATTCACTCATCATCTAACACTGTACATATTCACTTCATCATCTAACACTGTACATATTCACTCATCATCTAACACTGTACATATTCACTTCATCATCTAACACTGTACATATTCACTCATCATCTAACACTGTACATATTTACTCATCATCTAACACTGTACATATTCACTCATCTAACACTGTACATATTCACTCCATCATCTAACACTGTACATATTCACTTCATCATCTAACACTGTACATATTCACTCATCATCTAACACTGTACATATTCACTCCATCATTTAACACTGTACATATTCACTCCATCATCTAACACTGTACATATTCACTCCATCATCTAACACTGTACATATTCATCTAACACTGTACATATTCACTCATCATCTAACACTGTACATATTCATCTAACACTGTACATATTCACTCATCATCTAACACTCTACATATTCACTCATCATCTAACACTGTACATATTCACTCCATCATCTAACACTGTACATATTCACTCATCATCTAACACTGTACATATTCACTTCATCATCTAACACTGTACATATTCACTCATCATCTAACACTGTACATATTCACTCCATCATCTAACACTGTACATATTCACTCCATCATCTAACACTGTACATATTCACTCCATCATCTAACACTGTACATATTCACTCCATCATCTAACACTGTACATATTCACTCATCATCTAACACTGTACATATTCACTCATCATCTAACACTGTACATATTCATCTAACACTGTACATATTCACTTCATCATCTAACACTGTACATATTCACTCATCATCTAACACTGTACATATTCACTCCATCATCTAACACTGTACATATTCACTCATCATCTAACACTGTACATATTCACTTCATCATCTAACACTGTACATATTCACTCATCATCTAACACTGTACATATTCACTCCATCATCTAACACTGTACATATTCACTCCATCATCTAACACTGTACATATTCACTCCATCATCTAACACTGTACATATTCACTCCATCATCTAACACTGTACATATTCACTCATCATCTAACACTGTACATATTCACTTCATCATCTAACACTGTACATATTCACTCCATCATCTAACACTGTACATATTCACTCATCATCTAACACTGTACATATTCACTCCATCATCTAACACTGTACATATTCACTCATCATCTAACACTGTACATATTCATCTAACACTGTACATATTCACTCATCATCTAACACTGTACATATTCACTCCATCATCTAACACTGTACATATTCACTCCATCATCTAACACTGTACATATTCACTCCATCATCTAACACTGTATATATTCACTCATCATCTAACACTGTATATATTCACTCATCATCTAACACTGTACATATTCACTCCATCATCTAACACTGTACATATTCACTCCATCATCTAACACTGTACATATTCACTCCATCATCTAACACTGTACATATTTACTCATCATCTAACACTGTATATATTCACTCCATCATCTAACACTGTACATTTTTGCTCATCATCTAACACTGTATATATTCACTCATCATCTAACACTGTACATATTCATCTAACACTGTACATATTCACTCATCATCTAACACTGTACATATTCACTCATCATCTAACACTGTACATATTCATTCCATCATCTAACACTGTACATATTCATTTAACACTGTACATATTCACTCATCATCTAACACTGTACATATTCACTCATCATCTAACACTGTACATATTCACTCATCATCTAACACTGTACATATTCATTCCATCATCTAACACTGTACATATTCATTTAACACTGTACATATTCACTCATCATCTAACACTGTACATATTCACTCATCATCTAACACTGTACATATTCACTTCATCATCTAACACTGTACATATTCACTCATCATCTAACACTGTACATATTCACTCATCATCTAACACTGTACATATTCATTCCATCATCTAACACTGTACATATTCATCTAACACTGTACATATTCATTCCATCATCTAACACTGTACATATTCATCTAACACTGTACATATTCATTCCATCATCTAACACTGTACATATTCATCTAACACTGTACATATTCACTCATCATCTAACACTGTACATATTCACTCATCATCTAACACTGTACATATTCACTTCATCATCTAACACTGTACATATTCACTCATCATCTAACACTGTACATATTCACTTCATCATCTAACACTGTACATATTCACTCATCATCTAACACTGTACATATTTACTCATCATCTAACACTGTACATATTCACTCATCTAACACTGTACATATTCACTCCATCATCTAACACTGTACATATTCACTTCATCATCTAACACTGTACATATTCACTCATCATCTAACACTGTACATATTCACTCCATCATTTAACACTGTACATATTCACTCCATCATCTAACACTGTACATATTCACTCCATCATCTAACACTGTACATATTCATCTAACACTGTACATATTCACTCATCATCTAACACTGTACATATTCATCTAACACTGTACATATTCACTCATCATCTAACACTGTACATATTCACTCATCATCTAACACTGTACATATTCACTCCATCATCTAACACTGTACATATTCACTCATCATCTAACACTGTACATATTCACTTCATCATCTAACACTGTACATATTCACTCATCATCTAACACTGTACATATTCACTCCATCATCTAACACTGTACATATTCACTCCATCATCTAACACTGTACATATTCACTCCATCATCTAACACTGTACATATTCACTCCATCATCTAACACTGTACATATTCACTCATCATCTAACACTGTACATATTCACTCATCATCTAACACTGTACATATTCATCTAACACTGTACATATTCACTTCATCATCTAACACTGTACATATTCACTCATCATCTAACACTGTACATATTCACTCCATCATCTAACACTGTACATATTCACTCATCATCTAACACTGTACATATTCACTTCATCATCTAACACTGTACATATTCACTCATCATCTAACACTGTACATATTCACTCCATCATCTAACACTGTACATATTCACTCCATCATCTAACACTGTACATATTCACTCCATCATCTAACACTGTACATATTCACTCCATCATCTAACACTGTACATATTCACTCATCATCTAACACTGTACATATTCACTTCATCATCTAACACTGTACATATTCACTCCATCATCTAACACTGTACATATTCACTCATCATCTAACACTGTACATATTTTCTCATCATCTAACACTGTACATATTCACTCATCTAACACTGTACATATTCACTCATCTAACACTGTACATATTCACTCCATCATCTAACACTGTACATATTCACTCCATCATCTAACACTGTACATATTCACTCATCATCTAACACTGTACATATTCATCTAACACTGTACATATTCACTCATCATCTAACACTGTACATATTCATCTAACACTGTACATATTCACTCATCATCTAACACTGTACATATTCACTCCATCATCTAACACTGTACATATTCACTTCATCATCTAACACTGTACATATTCACTCATCATCTAACACTGTACATATTCACTCATCTAAGACTGTACATATTCACTCCATCATCTAACACTGTACATATTCACTCATCTAACACTGTACATATTCACTCATCATCTAACACTGTACATATTCATCTAACACTGTACATATTCACTTATCATCTAACACTGTACATATTCACTTCATCATCTAACACTGTACATATTCACTCATCATCTAACACTGTACATATTCACTCCATCATTTAACACTGTACATATTCACTCCATCATCTAACACTGTACATATTCACTCATCATCTAACACTGTACATATTCATCTAACACTGTACATATTCACTCATCATCTAACACTGTACATATTCACTCATCATCTAACACTGTACATATTCACTCCATCATCTAACACTGTACATATTCACTCATCATCTAACACTGTACATATTCACTTCATCATCTAACACTGTACATATTCACTCATCATCTAACACTGTACATATTCACTCCATCATCTAACACTGTACATATTCACTCCATCATCTAACACTGTACATATTCACTCCATCATCTAACACTGTACATATTCACTCCATCATCTAACACTGTACATATTCACTCATCATCTAACACTGTACATATTCATTTAACACTGTACATATTCACTCATCATCTAACACTGTACATATTCACTCATCATCTAACACTGTACATATTCACTCATCATCTAACACTGTACATATTCATTCCATCATCTAACACTGTACATATTCATTTAACACTGTACATATTCACTCATCATCTAACACTGTACATATTCACTCATCATCTAACACTGTACATATTCACTTCATCATCTAACACTGTACATATTCACTCATCATCTAACACTGTACATATTCACTCATCATCTAACACTGTACATATTCATTCCATCATCTAACACTGTACATATTCATCTAACACTGTACATATTCATTCCATCATCTAACACTGTACATATTCATCTAACACTGTACATATTCATTCCATCATCTAACACTGTACATATTCATCTAACACTGTACATATTCACTCATCATCTAACACTGTACATATTCATCTAACACTGTACATATTCACTCATCATCTAACACTGTACATATTTACTCATCATCTAACACTGTACATATTCACTCATCTAACACTGTACATATTCACTCCATCATCTAACACTGTACATATTCACTTCATCATCTAACACTGTACATATTCACTCATCATCTAACACTGTACATATTCACTCCATCATTTAACACTGTACATATTCACTCCATCATCTAACACTGTACATATTCACTCCATCATCTAACACTGTACATATTCAATCTAACACTGTACATATTCACTCATCATCTAACACTGTACATATTCATCTAACACTGTACATATTCACTCATCATCTAACACTGTACATATTCACTCATCATCTAACACTGTACATATTCACTCCATCATCTAACACTGTACATATTCACTCATCATCTAACACTGTACATATTCACTCATCATCTAACACTGTACATATTCACTCCATCATCTAACACTGTACATATTCACTCCATCATCTAACACTGTACATATTCACTCCATCATCTAACACTGTACATATTCACTCCATCATCTAACACTGTACATATTCACTCATCATCTAACACTGTACATATTCACTCATCATCTAACACTGTACATATTCATCTAACACTGTACATATTCACTTCATCATCTAACACTGTACATATTCACTCATCATCTAACACTGTACATATTCACTCCATCATCTAACACTGTACATATTCACTCATCATCTAACACTGTACATATTCACTTCATCATCTAACACTGTACATATTCACTCATCATCTAACACTGTACATATTCACTCCATCATCTAACACTGTACATATTCACTCCATCATCTAACACTGTACATATTCACTCCATCATCTAACACTGTACATATTCACTCCATCATCTAACACTGTACATATTCACTCATCATCTAACACTGTACATATTCACTTCATCATCTAACACTGTACATATTCACTCCATCATCTAACACTGTACATATTCACTCATCATCTAACACTGTACATATTTTCTCATCATCTAACACTGTACATATTCACTCATCTAACACTGTACATATTCACTCATCTAACACTGTACATATTCACTCCATCATCTAACACTGTACATATTCACTCCATCATCTAACACTGTACATATTCACTCATCATCTAACACTGTACATATTCATCTAACACTGTACATATTCACTCATCATCTAACACTGTACATATTCATCTAACACTGTACATATTCACTCATCATCTAACACTGTACATATTCACTCCATCATCTAACACTGTACATATTCACTTCATCATCTAACACTGTACATATTCACTCATCATCTAACACTGTACATATTCACTCATCTAACACTGTACATATTCACTCCATCATCTAACACTGTACATATTCACTCATCTAACACTGTACATATTCACTCATCATCTAACACTGTACATATTCATCTAACACTGTACATATTCACTTATCATCTAACACTGTACATATTCACTCATCATCTAACACTGTACATATTCACTCATCATCTAACACTGTACATATTCACTCCATCATTTAACACTGTACATATTCACTCCATCATCTAACACTGTACATATTCACTCATCATCTAACACTGTACATATTCATCTAACACTGTACATATTCACTCATCATCTAACACTGTACATATTCACTCATCATCTAACACTGTACATATTCACTCCATCATCTAACACTGTACATATTCACTCATCATCTAACACTGTACATATTCACTTCATCATCTAACACTGTACATATTCACTCATCATCTAACACTGTACATATTCACTCCATCATCTAACACTGTACATATTCACTCCATCATCTAACACTGTACATATTCACTCCATCATCTAACACTGTACATATTCACTCCATCATCTAACACTGTACATATTCACTCATCATCTAACACTGTACATATTCACTCATCATCTAACACTGTACATATTCTCATCTAACACTGTACATATTCACTTCATCATCTAACACTGTACATATTCACTCATCATCTAACACTGTACATATTCACTCCATCATCTAACACTGTACATATTCACTCATCATCTAACACTGTACATATTCACTTCATCATCTAACACTGTACATATTCACTCATCATCTAACACTGTACATATTCACTCCATCATCTAACACTGTACATATTCACTCCATCATCTAACACTGTACATATTCACTCCATCATCTAACACTGTACATATTCACTCCATCATCTAACACTGTACATATTCACTCATCATCTAACACTGTACATATTCACTTCATCATCTAACACTGTACATATTCACTCCATCATCTAACACTGTACATATTCACTCATCATCTAACACTGTACATATTTTCTCATCATCTAACACTGTACATATTCACTCATCTAACACTGTACATATTCACTCCATCATCTAACACTGTACATATTCACTCCATCATCTAACACTGTACATATTCACTCAACATCTAACACTGTACATATTCATCTAACACTGTACATATTCACTCATCATCTAACACTGTACATATTCATCTAACACTGTACATATTCACTCATCATCTAACACTGTACATATTCACTCATCATCTAACACTGTACATATTCACTCATCATCTAACACTGTACATATTCACTCATCATCTAACACTGTACATATTCACTCATCTAACACTGTACATATTCACTCCATCATCTAACACTGTACATATTCACTCATCATCTAACACTGTACATATTCACTCATCATCTAACACTGTACATATTCACTCATCTAACACTGTACATATTCACTCATCATCTAACACTGTACATATTCACTCCATCATCTAACACTGTACATATTCACTCCATCATCTAACACTGTACATATTCACTCATCATCTAACACTGTACATATTCAATACATCATCTAACACTGTACATATTCACTCCATCATCTAACACTGTACATATTCACTCCATCATCTAACACTGTACATATTCACTCATCATCTAACACTGTACATATTCACTCCATCATCTAACACTGTACATATTCACTCATCATCTAACACTGTACAAATTCACTCATCATCTAACACTGTACATATTCACTCATCATCTAACACTGTACATATTCACTCCATCATCTAACACTGTACATATTCACTCATCTAACACTGTACATATTCACTCATCTAACACTGTACATATTCACTCCATCATCTAACACTGTACATATTCACTCATCATCTAACACTGTACATATTCACTCATCATCTAACACTGTACATATTCATCTAACACTGTACATATTCACTCATCATCTAACACTGTACATATTCACTCATCATCTAACACTGTACATATTCATCCATCATCTAACACTGTACATATTCACTCCATCATCTAACACTGTACATATTCACTCCATCATCTAACACTGTACATATTCACTCCATCATCTATCTGTCTCGCGTGTGT